>NW_027186383.1:8863234-8893074 GCF_028583685.1 Petaurus breviceps papuanus
TGATGGTGGTGATGGTGATGATGACAATGACAGTGACATCAACACATACCTCCCAGGGTTGTTGTATACACCCAGTGAGATAACATATACAAAGTGCTTTGTAAACCTTAAAGGGCTCTGTTAATGCTAGTTATTATTATTATTGTGATGACTGTCTTTTACTGTCTTTTAATCTAGTGAGATGGCAAATTTCTCAAGGGCTGGAAACCAATCTCTAGAGAAACCAATAGAAACTCAATACATTTTGTGTATACTTCCTGAGGTCAGGGACTTTACCTAGCACAGTGTCTGGCCCATAGCATCTTAATAAAAGCTAATCGAATTAAATTTAATTGGATGACTTAAGTGAAAATACTGTGATCTCCAAAGTCTCTTCCTACCCTTGATGTGTGAGCTGAGTCTTCTAAAGCAGGAACAAAACATTTTCTGGGCCCTTCCACTATTGCCTCCCTTCCCTATGGGCCACGCTAAGCACCGAACGTCTAGCCCTGCTCCCTCCCTGGTTGTGGGGAGGTACTGCTGTGCTTCTGCTGGAGAAACTCCCTCTCTAGCTCCCTATGACTCACTGTGAAGCTCTTTCCATCCTTAAAAGGGCATGGGAACTACAGGTGAAAGGCTAGTAGGCCTGACTTACATCATCACCGGCTCTCGTTTCCAGGGTTATGCAACAGTGACATTTTCATTCCCACTTGGGAAGCTGACTTTGTTCCAATTTTGAGATCATTGCTCCTGCTGTGGTCCATCAGGCATTGTTGGGGACATAATGGGACACCACAGTTCCCTGACAGTGAGCGGACCTTGGGATGTGTTAGCCAAGCCATGAAGCTTGCCAGTATCTCTGGGGGAGCTCTTAAGCTCCCTAACTTCTTGCTTCCCTTGAGAAAGTCACCTTAGATCTATCTCTGACTGTAGCCATGATGGTGCCGTGAAAACCATTCTGTACCAGTCCAGGCTTGCCTCCATGGTTGGTAAATGCCCATTGTCCAAACTAGGGAAATCTGAGCCAACATAGCCAAGACATCTATTTCTGTTGAGAGAACTATTGTTCCTTTTATCACCCACGTCCAAAGCATTTGAGTGGCAGGGCATCCTGCCTCGGACACGTACTATCTGTGTGACCCTGACCAAGACCTTAAATTTCTCTTGGCTTCATCCATAAAATGAGGGGATTGGATGAGATGAGCTTTAAATCTACAATCCTATGACCTGTGAAACCCTGGGATCACTGGCTCTGAGGTCAGAGGAGCTGGGCTCATATCCCACCTCTGACGCTTATGACCTGAGTGACCTTGGGGATCAAATGCAGGGCCTGGAGTCAGGAAAACTCATCTTCCTGAGTTCAAATCTGACCTCAGACACTTACTAGCTGTGTGATCCTGAGGAAGTGACTTTATCCTGTTTGCCTCAGTTTCTTCATCTGTCAAATGAGCCAGAGAAGGAAATGTCAAACCACTCCAGTATCTCTGCCAAGAAAACCCCAAATGGGGTCACAAAGAGTTGGATACAACTAAAAGTAACTGAACAACAACAATTTCAATACACACATGGAAATAGGTAAGAACAGTGAGAAGTAAATGGGATAAGAGAGTCCATGAAGAAGAAATGAGAGGTCAGAAACTTACAGACTACCCAGAAGCCCCCTGCCTTCATGTCATAAACCTTTTCAAGGAAAAAATTAGCAGATACCAGAAATGTCAGGCACTAAATAGTATCATGAAAAATAAAATTCTTTTGAAAACTAAAATAAGTAAATAAAATAAGAGTATTCTATTAAAAAATAAAAACTAAAATTCTTTATATCGTAGTTGACCAAAAAAAAGAGGCATTGCTGTTGTGGGAGTTGAAATTCTCTTGTTGTCTGTTGTCTAGAAGGTCATGATTTGTCAGAGTAAAGACATGCATTAGTAAAAAAAAAAATGAAATATTTTAAAAAACCACAAAGAGGAAAGACTAAAAATGAGAAAAGAGATATGGCTCAGCATAAATGAAAGGGACTAACATTCATTGCCCAGCTGCTTAAACAGGTCCTATCATCTCATAGGAAAAAGAGTATTTCATCTACCAAGTTTACTGTAGAGGTTTTGCTCTCAAAAAGAATCTCTCTGACTTCTGCTCTCTACCCTAAGCTTTACCTAGGAACACTAGTATTTGGCTCGTTTTGTCCCCATCCCAGGCCATACAAGACTACCCACTCCAAAGGGGCATTGGATTTAGAGCCAGACGACTTAGGTTAAAAATGTGATTTTGCTATACCTATGGAACATTGGGAAAGTAATTTCTCTCTGGACCACAGCTTCCTCATGTGTAAAATGAAGGGACTGGCCTAGATGATCCCATGTTTCTTCCAAATCTAAATCTGTTGCTTTATGATAACCCCCATTGTGCAGATGTAGAAGCTGAGGCCCTTTCTATTGCATTAAGACTGTCCTGTGGGTCTTGCATTGAAGTGGGATCAAGATGGCAGAGAAAAGGCAGGGCCTCACCTGAGCTTTCCACAAACTCCTCTGAAAATTTTAAATAATGCCTCAAAGCAAATTCTGGAGCAGCAGAGCCCCCAAAAGGATGAGGTCAAACGACTTTTTAGCCAAAAACAACTTAGAAAGTTGGCGGGAAAGGGCTGTCACCCCTGGTGAGAGTGGAGCGCAGTCCAGCGTGGGTCTGTCAGTACAGACCAGGCCAGCAAACCAGAAGCAGGCCATGAGTGGTTGAATCAGCCTCAGGGGCAGCTGCCTCTGGAGCTCTCAGCCCACATATAGTAAGGGTGGGGGGGGTCAAACAACTGCTCAGATGGAGATTATAGGGGTCTCTTTGCTGGCACTGGGGGCAAGACTCTGCTGCTTTGCCCATACTCGAATCCAGGTCATAGTCCTGGGTGGCAGTCCCAGGGTGAGTCCCAGGTGTAGCCACAATGGAGGTAGGATCTTCCTCACAGTTCCGGGACAGAAAAGAGTGCTTGTGGTCAGTCACAGACCAGAGCAAGGGCCAGGAGCGGAGTAAACACACCCCTCCTTAGATCATACCACCTTGGAACAACTGAAAACTTACATGTCCCTAGAAGTATCTCTGAAAACAGCTGCACAAAACCCTCGAAGCTTGGGACAGTGCCCCCTCCACCCTGGAAGCAGAGCCTTACTTTAACAAAGCATTAAAAGTCAAAAAATAGGCTGGGAAAATGAGCAAACAATGGAAAAACACTCTGAGTATAGAAAGATACTATGGTGACAAGAAAGCTCAAAACACACACTCAGAAGCTAACAAAGTAAAAACTTCTACATCCAAAGCCTCAAAGTAAAATATGAACTGACCTTAGACCATGGAAGAGCCCAAAAAAAGATTTTGAAAATCAAGTAAGAAAGGTAGAGGAAAAATTGGGAAGAGAAATAAGAGTGATACAAGAAAAAGAGTCAACCTCTTGGTAAAGGAAACGCCAAAAAATAGTGACAAAAATAACACCTTTAAAAAGAGATAAATAATAAATAGTAAAATAAAAAAAAAAAGTACAAAAACCCAATGAGAAGAAGAAAACCTTTAAAAATAAAATTGGTCAAATGGAAAAGAAAGTACAAAAGCTCACCGAGAAAATGATTCCTTAAACATTAGGATTGAGCAAGTGGAAGCTAATGACTCTATGAGACATCAAAAAACAATAAAACAAAACCAAAAGATGAAAAATAGAAAATATTGTGAAATATCTCATTGGAATAACAACTGAGCTGGAAAATAGATCCAGGAGAGATACTTTAAAAATTATTGGACTACTTGAAAGCCATGATCAAAAAAGAGCCTAGACATGATTTTTCAAGGAATTATCAAGAAAAACTTCTCTGATATGCTGGAATCTGAGGGTAAAATAGAAATTGAAAGAATTTGCTGATCATCTCCTGAAAGAACTCCCAAAATGAAGCCTGCCAGGAATATTCTAGCCAAATATGGGGCTTCTGTGCTGCCTCTAGTGCCTACTTCTGTTAGACCATTAATTTCACTAGATGGTCAGCTAACAAACCCTGCCACCCCTTCCCCTGATGCAAACACTTTTCTAGAGGACTCTCTTGCTCACTTGTAAGTCAGTGAAGACAGAATGTCTGAAAGGAGTTCCAGAGGAGAAGGAGAGGAAGACCATGAATTACTATCTTCAGACAAGGTACCAGAAGCAGACAGGTCCATTGAGGAAACCGAATCAGATGCTGGTAGTGACAGTGACAGTATCTGCTCACATTGCACCACACTTATCCTCAACTCAACCTTTGGTCCCAAATGTGAATCAGATAGCAGCCGATGGACCTGCAGCAGGGGGTGGGGCAGTGAGTGCAGGTGTCAAGTCTGGAAGGCCTGATGGACAGTGCACAGCAACTAAAGCTGAAAGACTTCATCAGCCACATGATCACATTTGTAATGGTATCTGTACATTCTGCCCACAAGACAATACGCTCGTCCCCTAGTAGCGTATTTGGGGATTGGGGGGTAGGAAAGGGGAATGGGAAGAATTGGCCTGTAATTAAATGTCTAATGTGTCTCTGGAAAATTTATTTGAAAGTCAGAAACTTTGATGTTGAAAGCTATTTAGCAACTCCTAGTTTTTTTTTCTAAAAGCCTTTTTATTTTGTAATGGGTTCTTTTTGATATTCTCAATTGTTTAGGCCGCTGTGTATTTCTCTGTGTGTTAACTGTCTTCATTATCTGACTCTTGCATTGTTTCTTACTTCTCTACAAAGCTTGACATATGGAAAGAACACCAAATTGGGAGCCATATGAATTAAGGGTTATTGACAAGAGCAGGATGCTTAATTTAAAGTGAAGATAGATGATGTTTGGAACCTATGAGGGATATTTTAAATAGACAAACATCAACCATTTTATCTTCAAGATCTCAAAATGAAAAATGTAAACAGCCAATAACTTCTGTTCCAAAATCCCGACTGCAACACACATTGTAGTGTTTCCATCTCTCATCTTTTTCTTTTCTTTTTTTTTGCTACAAAATCTATCTGTTATATAAATGCTACAGTTCATAAAAAAATTATAGGCAATTTTCATAGCTCCTGGGTCAAGGAGAAAATATTGCAAGCAGCCAGAAAGTAACAAGTCAAGTATCACGGAGCCACATTCACGTTAACAGAAGATTTAGCAGCTTCTAAATTAAAGGACTGGAAGACTTGGAATATAATACTCCAAAGGGCAAAGGAGCTAGGATTACAACCAACAATCACCTACTCAGAAAAACTGAGTATGATTCTTCCGGGGGGAAAATGGATATTCAATGAAATAGAGGACTTCCGAGCTTTCCTAATGAAAAGAACAGAGATGAAGAGAAAATCTGATTTTCAAATACAAGACTCAAGAGAAGTGTACAAATGTAAACATAAAAAGCAAATCATAAGGGACTAAATAAGGTTAAACTGTTTACATTCTTGGGGCGGCCAGGTGGCGCAGTGAGTAAGAGCACTGGCCCCAGTGTTGGGATGACCTGGGGATAGAATCCGGGCTCAGACACTTAGCACCCACCCAGAAACACCTGGCCGTGTAACCTTGAGCAAGTTACTTAACCCCAATTGCTTTAAAAAAAAAACACTGTTTACATTCCTGCAGGGGAAGATGATACTTGTAACTCATAAGAACTTTCTCATTATTAAAGCAGTTAGAAGTTCTGAGTACATATATACACAAAGGATACAGGTATGAGTTGAATATGAAGGGATGATATCTAAATTATATATAATTAAGGGGTGAAAAAGAGGAAAACACTGGGGGAAAGGGAAAGAAAGAAGTAGAATGGGGTAAATTATTTCACTTAAAAAGGAAGAGAAGGGGCGGCTAGTGAATAGAGCACCAGCCCTGGAGTCAGGAGGACCTGAATTCAAATCTGGCCTCAGACACTTGACACATTTACTAGCCATGTGACTTTGGGCAAGTCACTTAACCCCAGTTGCCCTCCAAAAAGCAAAAAACAAAAAACAAAAAACCTGATTTCTTTAAAAAAAAATAAAAAATTCAGAGGAAGAGGAAAAGCTTTTTACAGTGAAGAGGAAGATGGAGGAGGTGGTGGGGAATGCTTGAATCTTACTCTCATTGGAATTGGCTCAAAGAGAGAACAACATACACACAAAATTAGGTATAGAAATCTGTCTTACCCTACAGGAAAGTGAGAAGGGGGCTGCTGATGGAAGAGAGAGCAGATTGGGGGAGGCAGTAGTTAGAAGTAAAACACTTTTGAGGAGGGACAGTGTAAAGGGAGAGAGAACAAAATAAACAGGGAAATAGGATGGAGGGAAATACAGTTAGTAATAGCAACTGTGAAAAAATTTTGAAGCAAGTTTCTCTCCTAAAGGCCTAGTTTCTCAAATATACAGAGAACTGGGTCAAAACTGGGTAAAAATAAGAGTCATTCCCCAATTGATAAATGATCAAAAGATATGAACAGTCATTTTTCAGATGAAGTAATCAAAGCAATATGAAAAAATGCTCTAAATCACTCAAGTGAAAATTAAAACAATTCTTAGATTCTACCTCACATCTGTAAGGTTAGCTAAAAGAACAGAAAAGGAAAATGACAAATGTTGGAGGAGATATTGGAAAATTGAGGCACTAAAGCACTGTTGGTGGAGTTGTGAACGGATTCAACTATTCTACAGAGAAATTTGGAACTATGCCCAAGGGCCTATAAAACCATGAATACCCTTTGATCTAGCAATACCACTACTAGGTCTGTATCCCAAAAGAGATTTTATAAAACGGATAAAGACATATATGTACAAAAGTATTTATAGCAGCTCTTTTCTGATGAACATTGAGGGGATGCCCATTAATTGGAGAATGGCTGAACAAGTTGTAGTATGCAGTTATGATGGAATACTATTGTGCTATAAGACATGTTGAGCAGGATGCCCTCAGAAAAACGTGGAAAGTCTTATATTAGCTGAGGCAAGGTGAAATTGCTTAGGGGCGGCCAGGTGGCTCAGCAAGTAAGAGCACCGGCTCCAGTGTCAGGATGACCTGGGGATCGAATCTGGGCTCCGACACTTAGCACCACACCCAGAAATAACTGGCCGTGTAACCTTGAGCAAGTTACTTAACCCCAATTGCTCATAAAAAAAGTGAAATGAGTAAAACCAGGAGAACTGTGTACAAAATAATAGTAACATTATAAGATGCTCAACTGTGAATGACTTAGCTATTGTCAGCAATACAATGATTCAAAACAACTTTGAAGGGCCTATGATGAAAAATGCTCTCTATCCCCAGAGAAAGAACTCACGGTTTCTAAATACAGATTGAAACATACTCTTTTTAACTTTATTTTTCTTGGGTTTGTTTTTGTTTTTTGGTCTGTTTCCTTTCACAATATGACTAATATCAAAGTATGTTTTGCATGACTATACATGTATAACATATTAAATTGCCTTCTCAATGTGGGAGATAATTTGGAACTCAAAACTTTAAAAATATATGTTAAAATTTGTTTTTACATGTAATTGGGGAAAAGTAAAATGCCAAATAAATATATTTTTTCCACCATTGTTCTAGGAATGGGCCAGAGCAGATGCCATCTGTGGAGAAAAAACACTCTGTGGGTGATGTTGTGAGTTCTCCCCTCCCCCTTAAAAAGCAGATTTTCTTAATCTTTTTTTTTTCTTTCTATAAAGGGCTCAAGTTCTAGTATATGTGCAAAAGAAAACTACTATTTTTAAAGCTTTTTTTTTTTGCTTTCTTTTTGAGGGGCAATTGGGGTAAAGTGACTTGGCCAAGGTCACACAGCTAGTTTTTGTTAAGTATCTGAGGCCAAATTTGAACTCAGGTCATCCTGATTCCAGGGCTAGTGCTCTATTCACTGCTCCACCTAGCCGCCCCCTTTTTTTCAAAGCTTCTGCTGTAAAAAGGATGTGGTTGGTCATGCAAGCTCTGGCTTTAAGTATATGTAGAAACCAGACTTTTAGAACATCCCCCTAGTGACTAGCACCTATTCAGAGAGGTGTCCAGAGACTTCAGTGCTGGCTTGGTTGATCACTGAGACTGAAGGTATGGCAATCTGGGGCTGCCTCCTGTCTTAAGAGGCCTCATAGGCTGGAGGGGAGTGGGTAGGGAGCTGGGCAGTTAAAGATCTAGAAGAGCCAGGGGTGAGACTGGAATCATCATAGAAGGTCATGGAAGGGACATTAGGGGTCATCTAGGCTGGCCTCTCTCCCCAGTAGGGAAAACCTTTGGTTAAGGTTGGAGAAAAAGACCCAACCTTTCAGAATCTTAATCCTTCTTCAAGGCTCAGCTCAGTTGGGGACTCGCCATGAAATCTTTCCTCCTGATCATTCATTAGTGAATGTGTGTTATTTTTCTGTATGCTTCTTTCCCTACCATCCTGTCTCTCTGTCCTTTTCTTGGTCTCTACCTGTTTCTCTCCCCCTCAGTCTCTCTGTCTTTGTCTGACTGTCTCTCCCTACTCTCATTCTTCTCTGTTCTTACCATCTCTTCCTCTAGACCTGTGTTTTCATCATTGTATCAGTGTGGGTCCCTCTCGAAAGGAGACTCCCTCCCCCTGGGCAGGCCAGCAACCCCCTTCTCATTTATCACCTTGGAGAATTACATGAGGCATTGAATTCCTAAGTGACTACACTTGGGGTCACACTGTGACCTTTCACTCCTAGAGCATTACTAGAGGCTTGGGTCCCTCCTGTGCTCCTTCAACCACTTTACTAACCAGCTTTTTAGAGGGGATACCTGATCTGTGATTTCACTGGTCTAGAGAACTCCTAGTGAGGAAATTCTCTTTACCGGCAGCATATGAGTACCTGCCCTGTAGATATCTCTGCTCTTAGAGAATTGCCCAGGGTGTTGAAAATCTAAGCGACTTGTTTAGGGTCCTACAGCCACTATAGTTCAGAGACAACACTTGAACCCAAGTCTTTTTGGCTTTGAGTATTCACGACGATACACTGTCTCCTTTGTAGTCTAAGTATGTGGTCATATGGATTATTTGTGCCTGACCCATGGTAGAGTCTTCTGAGCTCATATTGGAATGATCAGACACAATTGGACATGCTGTACATTAACCCCAACGCCATGATGTCATTTGGGTCCTCTTCGAGAATGAAGGACAAACAGCAGCTACCAGTATCTGGTGCTCCCCCAGAGAATGTAAACTCCTCGAAGGCCCCAACTACATCATTTTTTTTTGTTTTTCTATCCCTGGCACCTGATGTGATTCCTGGACTCTCAAACTTAATATCTGTATAACCAAGAGTAAGCTGTTCGTCTGGTCTGACTCTCAGGGAACTCTCTAGGTCTTAGCTATTAAGTTATAGCTGGGTTGGGATCTGTATTGGTGGAGAGAATATCCACACTGTGGAAATCACAAATCCTTGACTTTTAGAACTTCCCCCCCAACACCGACTACCTGGCACCTGGCACACGGGAGGTACTTACAAATATTTGTTCAATTTGAATTCAGGACTTCTGACCTCTGGAATACACGCCTCTTTGCACTGCACTAATTAGTTGGCCTATAACAGGAAGCTACTAAAGATCTGGGGCTTCTTTTTGGAAAAAATTTCTCTTCTGCTTTTCTACTGGAGAGATTTTTCTATATACACTCACTATTCCAATCAATGAAAAGTCTATCTTCCCTCTCCTCCCCCTCCCCCCAACTTAGAAAGCAAGAAAAAATGTCACCAAGTCCCCCATTGGCCATGCCTACAAAAGCAAGTCCCGATGTTCGCTCTTGGTTCTTCCCCTTCTCTCAGGAGGGAGGCAGCATTCCCATGGCTGGTCCTCTGGAGCAGAGCTCCTGAGCCTTTCCAAGTCTGTTGTCCTTCTGTATCTTTATTGTGCATAGCCCTTTCTGGCTCTGCTCGCTGCACTCTGCATCAGTTCAGACGAGCCTTCCGAGGCTTCCTGGAAATCGTCCTTTCACCATTCTGGGCAGCTCCATCACATGCATTCACCATTAAGTTGGTCAGTCATTCTCCAGCTGATGACTCCCCTCTTCTGGAGAGCTCTGAAAGTACACCACCAAAACCCCAGCAGCATTAATGGTAGCTTTGTGGTAGGTACGTGACGGTGGTAGACAGATTTTCACCTCCATGACCTTAGAGGGGAATTTCTGGTTAGTGTAATTCCTGAATCTTAGCTTCCTCTAAGGAGGGATTTCTTAGGCAATATGATCCTGGAATACAACATTCTGCTTTGTTTGTCTGTTTTTGGAGGGGGGAGGGCAGGGCGATTGGGGTTAAGTGACTTGCCCAAAGTCACACAGCTAGTAAGTGTTAAGTGTTTGAGGCAGGATTTGAATTCAAGTTCTCCTGACTCCCGAGCAACATTCTGGTTTTTTGTTTTTGTTTTTAAAAAAAGGAGGATTTTTTTGGAGGCTTGCTTGATAATACCAAATTCAAGAGTTCTGGAACCTAGCCTTCTAGCCAGAGAAGAGGGGTTGCCTGGGGGTCAGATACAAGAATTTGGGAATGCAATCTTCTGTCTGTAGAAAAGGAGACCTGTATGACAATTATTATGCAGCTCAGAAGGAGTGAGAATAGACATCTCTAACCCTCTTCTCCCCTCACTTTTCTCCAAGGGAGACTCATTTCTGCCAGGAAGGGAAGCAAGAAGCTGGGTGGGTATTCTCTCCACCACTCTGCTCTCCTCAGAGAGGAGATACCAGATTAGAATTTTCCCTATCTGCTCCCTTCGGGATTGTTACTCTAGGGGGTATGATTGGGTTCAATCAGTCTGATAGCTTCGTCATTGTTATTGGGAGTAAAGGAGACCCCAAGCTCTCTATCCAAGGCCTGAGAGCTTTTCCATTAAAGAAACAGTGTTTCCACCAGTTTCATGAGGAATATACATAGTGAACAGCAAAGAAACTCCTTTATCTGAATCATAGCAAAACAAAAACCAGAGAAGCTAATTCAGCTCAGCCAAGGAAGTTCAAATGTTACCCAAGGGAAATTCTATAAAGCCTCTCGGGTGTCAAGCTGACATGATGGAGATGGACAGCTCTTTAGACCCTTTTCCTTCTGCACCCTGAATTGAGGCTGGCTTCTCCCCTCTTCCCTCTCAGGGTCAGAAGTCCGCAAAGAGGACTTCAGAAGGCTGGGCTCTGCCCCACTGTTCACGAAGCACAGGGCTTTCATCTTCACTGAGGGGAGTCCCATTCCAATTGACTTTGGGACAGAGGTTACATATCCAAAGACAGGAAATTTTCATAACCACTTCCCAGAGAAAGGAGGTGATTGTGTGCATGGATCCTGGTTTTGGACAGAGCAGTATCATGAACCAAAAGCCAAATTTTGGGAGAGAAGGGATCTAGACTTTGTTCTCCACTAAAACAGGGTAGGTTTAGTGGGAAGATGGCTCCCTGTCTATTGGACTCAAGTATGTGTCCCTTCAGTAGGAGGCCAGCCCTCAGGGGAAATCTGGGGTGTCCCAGACAAGTTTGCTAGAATGCCAGGGAATTGTCTAGCAGCCTCAGTAGGGTTTCTTTCCTCAGGAGTCCAAACTAGAACAGGAGGAGCAAGGAAGGGCAGGACTCTATGGGAAAAGGGAAGTAAAGAAATAAGGATTTTATGAAGTTCCTACTATGTGCCAAGCACTGGGCTGAAGCTTTACAAATATTGTCTCCTTGGATGCTCACACCAACCCTGGGAGGTAGGTGCTATTTTACCCTCTTTTTACAGTGGAGGAAACTGAGCAGACAGAAGGTAAGTGACTTGCCCAGGGTCACACAGCTTGTAAAGGTTTGAGGTTGGATCCATAAGAGAGAGAAGAGTCACACTGATCATTTATGGGACATTGTACATGCTCTGAATTTGTGTATAGGTTTCTATGAGTCCTTTATGGTTTTTGTGATATCCATGGGATGGCATTAAGACTGTCCTCTACCCAGTGAAAGGATTTGTGGCCTTCGGTGTTTTTATGGCTCCTGGAGACCCTTTTCACTCATATCTAAGGAAGCTTAGACACAAACTATAGTCAGAAGAGTCAACTCTGGGTGGGTGAATTTCAACATTGACCAAAAGATATTGAGTTTTTGAGTCAGTTCATCCAACACTGAGCCTTTTTCTCTGTGAGCTGAGGGATGGGGAGTACTGGGCCATGGGTTGTAAGAGGGAAAACACAGAACTGTGGCACGGTCCTCCAATGGTGGTGTCTGGAGTGCCAACAACCAGAATGAACTCCGACTGACAAGAAATGCAAAGAGAAGCGGAAAAAAAAGAGGGTGAGGAAAGGGCTAGACTCATTGCTGGGTGTGGTTAGGACAGTGACAAAACATGACATGGACAAAGCAGAAATACTTCACCTTTATCTTATGTTAATTTTTTCTCTCACAGAGAATGTTTGAATTAAAAAGGAAAGAACCCAAAATGGCTCAATAGGGATTTGAAATTCAAGGTGAGGAGGGAAGAACAAGAAAGCACTGAGGTGACTTTGATGGGTACAAGTCACCAGCCCCAGACAAACAAGCCCAGGACACCGCCACGATTGGTCACATCATTGGGTGTATGAGGAGAGAGCCAGCATGGCGGCCTCTGAGCTAGGCCTCATTTCCTTCTCTAGACTGGTTGATTGGGGCATGTCGCCAATTGAGTTTACTGAGATTTTAGCAAAGTGCTTGACAAAGTCTCCCAGGCTGTTCCTGTGGATGAAATAGAGCGCATGGGCTAGACAGTGAAATGGCGAAATAGCTTTCAGATGGCTTAAATGGCTACCCCCCTCTGTCCTAACAAAATCCTCACCATCTTCTAAAGTCTAGCTCAAGGCCTAGCTTTTCCAAGAGGTCTTCCTAGACAATACCCAGGACAGAAGACACCATCTATGGTGGCACCATCATCATCATCATCATCATCATCATCATCATCATCATCATCCTACAGGAATAATCTTATGTCCTAACACTTTAAAATTCCACCTCAAAATTCCGTGTAACCTTGAGCAAGTTACTTAACCCCAATTGCTTTAAAAAAAAAATTCCACCTCAAAAAGCAATTGTCTCAAATCAAACAGTGCATATGTTATCTGTCCTTCATGCTCAGACAGGACCAATGACAGCACAATGTTGGGGTCAGGTACACTGTGTTCACTATGGCTAATCAGTCCGATATGAGCTGGGAAGGCCCTACCACAGCTTGGGCACAAATAAGTTCGTATGGACATTTGGAATGGAGATGTCTCTAAATTTGCAACCTCATGTTTCTTCTTAACTTTTGCAATTCTATTGTGTTCATAGAGCACCGCACCTTCTCTGGTGTGGGCACAGCATGCTGAGCAGTCCTGTGCCAATGTCTCTCACATCTCACAATTCCAAAGTTCTTCAGAGAGACCTTGACAGTGTCCTTGTATCACTCCTGACCTTTGTGTGAGCGCTTGCCTTGAGTGAGGTCGCCATAAAATACAGTCTTTTAGGCAAGCATACATGTGGCATTCAAACAACGCGGCGAGCCCATCAGAGTCGTGCTCTCTGCTGTAGAGCGTGAACGTGTGGCAGTTCAGCACAGGAAACGAGCTCAGAGTCTGGTGCCCTGTCTTGCCAGGTGATCTTCAGATCCTGACAGCTCTGTAGGTCCCACAACCAAAGAGTGACTATAAAGGAACGTTAGCAGAACAGTCACTTGTCCCAGGATGGTTTCTATCTTGGACCCATCAAAAAAGATGGGACAAATCAGAGAATGATAGCATTAGTTTACCGCCGACCACAAGTGATGACCACAGCCCCTCCTAATTTCATTCCAGGGCTAAACACTCTGTTCATCCTAGCCTTGCCTTGGACTCCAGCCTGACTGAAGAGATTATGTGACTTTAGTTTGAGACACAGCATGGCAGAGTGGAGAGAGTCTTTCTCAGTGGATAGAGTTAGGGAGCCCTGGATTCAAACCCAGCTGCATGAGCCTGGGCAAATCACAAATTTATATATGTGTATATAGGTATGTGTGTATGTGTGTGTTTCCTAGGTGAAGGTGGGTGATCCCTCTTAGGATCAAAGGCCAACAGGGGATGTTCAAGGTCACTGACCTCTTCATTTTGCAATTAAGGAAAACCAAACAAAGAGGGTTTAACTGACTTTCCCGTGGCCACACAACTAGGAAGTGACAGAGGTGAGTCATGAAACCAGAGCTCCTCTGTCTCTGCACCACATTTATTTGATAAAATGTGACTACAGTTTGGTCACCACCCCACCTTGAAGCGTGGCCATTTGGGTAGAACGACAGGGTGCCTGGACTTATCTGCTGTTTTCATTTCAGGGAAGACCATGAGGAACCAGACTGAGGGCTGTTCCTTCAAAGAAGTCGACAGCCTGATGAAGACGGTGCAGCTGGGTGTCCACATCCCCACTTTTTTCCTAGGTCTGTGTCTCAACCTGCTGGCCATCTACAGCTTTGCCTCCTTCCTGAGAAAGTGGCAAGAGGAATATAGGGTCACCTCCATCTGCATGATCAACCTGGCCGTGTTCGACCTGCTGCTTGTGCTCTCTCTTCCTTTCAAGATGGCGCTCTCCCAGGGCCCTGCCCACACACCTTCCTTCTGTACCATGGTCGAGTGTCTCTACTTTGTCAGCATGTATGGGAGTGTCTTCATCATCACCTTCATCAGCCTCGACCGCTATGTGTCCATCAAGCACCCGATCTGGGCCAAGAACATCCGGTCCCCAAGGAACATCTCCATGGTGTGCTGTTCCATCTGGGTGCTGGTGTGGATGGGCACCATCCCCATCTACAGATTTCACGGAGAAGCAGGCAACTCCACGTGCTTCCACAACATGTCTGATGGTGCCTGGGCTGCCCCAGCCATTGTGCCCCTGGAGGTCTTTGGGTTCCTCCTGCCCATGGCCACAGTCTGCTTCTGCTCCTTCAGCAGCATCCACACCCTACTGAGCAAGCAGGAGCAGAGAGACACTTGGGCTGGGAAGAGGGCTCATATCGTCCACTCCATCGCTGCCAGCCTGGCTGTCTTTGTGCTCTCCTTCCTGCCCGTGCACCTGTGCATCTTCCTGCAGTTCCTGGTGAGGAATGACTTCATCCAAGATTGTGGTGCCAAGCAGGGTATCAGCTTTGCTCTGCAGCTGGCCTTCTGCCTCTCCAATGTCAACTGCTGCCTGGATGTCCTTTGCTACTACTTTGTCAGCAAGGAATTTAGGGCAGGGATTAGGACTCAGCACCAGCTTCGGGAGTTCAGCCTTCTTGTACTGGTCAGCCCTTGCCACAGAAGAGCATGCCCACAAGCACGTAGCGCACAAAGGAAAAGCTCTGAGATTAAGGAGGAATGGGAGAGGATTCTTGTAAAAGGTGACACTTTAGCTGAGACTTGAAGGAAGCCAGATGAGGAAATTGAGGCCCAGAGAGGAAAGGGGACAGGAAAATGGACCTATCACTGGAAGGTACCTTAGAGACCATTTAACCCAACTGCCTCATTTTACAAAGAAGGAAACTGATGCCCACAGAAATGACTTGGCCATGGTCACATACCTCTTTAGTAGAATAATCAGGATTAGAACCCAGATCTCCTGACTCCAAGTCCAGGGTTCTTTCAACAGATAACTTGTAGCTCATCCCATCAGATATCACATCCCCTTTATACCATTTTCCCTACCCTTGGCACTGGATTCCATTCAAATTTATTCAACATGCCTGTCCTGTGGGGTCAGATTTCAAATGATAGGATAAAATTTAAGATCATAAGGATTCTGACATCACATACGACTTGGGGGAAAGGAGAGGCAATAAAATCCAACCACCATTTTAGGAAAGAAGAGATTACTTGGGTGGTTTTCATCCATGATGGCTCTCCCATACCACGACCTCTCATACTTTCTGGAGGTGGTCTTTGACTGTGGTAAGAATGATCCCTTCCATCATTCATGTGAGCGGAAGTTCCCAGCCATTAGAATCAGTGCTAATTTTCTTCTTTAGAATTCAAAGTGGGGGGGGCGGGGAAGTGTCACAGCTAGGTGGCACAGTGAATAGAGCACCGGCCCTGGAGTCAGGAGGACCTGGGTTCAGATCTGACCTCAGACACTTAACACAAAAAATAGCCATGTGACCTTGGGCAAGTCACTTAACCCCAATTGCCCTCCAAAAAGCAAAAAAAAAAAAAAGAATTTAATGTGGGATGGAAAAGATTGGCTTTGAAAAAGAGCTGGGAGGGGCAGCCACCTGCCCTGGAGTCAGGAGGACCTGAGTTCAAATGTGGCCTCAGATACTTAATACTTACTAGCCCTGTGACCTTACACAAGTCACTTAACCCCAATTGCTCTGCCTTCCCCCCTCCAAAAAAAGAAAAAAGAAAAAGAGCCAGGAATAGGTACTTCCCTCTCTTTTCAGCCAAGGTGTGAGTACTATGGGTGTGGAACTTTGCAGATACAGTAATTGGTTAAGGGGTGGCTAGGTGGTGCAGTGAGTAAAGCACAGACCCCAGAGTCGGGAGGACCTGAGTCCGGTTCCGGCCTCAGACACTTAACACAAAAAATCTAGCCGTGTAACCTTGGGCAAGTTACTTAATCCCAATTGCCCTCCAAAAAGGCAAAAAAAATGCAGTCATTGGTTAATGTATTGCTTAGGTTTGCTGAAAAAAAATTTCCCGTCTTATAAAAAATATTTCTTAGAAGGGAAGGGAAATGATATATTTGGAAATAAAGTGAATATAAAAGTTTAAAAACCTGCAAATTTTTCAAAAGAAATAAAAAGTTGAATGTAGGTCTTTACTTACTGCCTCTGGTTGCTCATATAGGAATTGGGTCTTGAAATCTTAATATCTGACCAACGCTTTTTGCCTTTTGAAACATTCTCCCTTACAGCAATTTGGAACTATGCCCAAAGGGCTATAAAAATGTGTATACCCTTCGACACAGCAATTCCACTTCTAAGGCTGTATCCCAAACAGATGATCAAAATGGGAAAAGGACCCGCATGCACAAAAATACTTATAGAAGCTCTTTTTGTGGTGGCTAAGGACTAGAAATTGAGGGGATGCCCATCAATTGGGGAATGGCTGAACAAGTTGTGGCATATGAATATAATGGAATGCTATTGTTCTATAAGAAATGATAAACAGGAGGACTTCAGAGAAACCTGGAAAGACATATATGAGCTGATGCTGAGTGAAGTGAGCAGAACCAGAAAAGCATCGTATACGGTAACAGCCATAGTGATAGATTTAGCTCTTCTCAGCAATGTAAGGACCTAAAACCATCCCAAAGGACTCATAATGTAAAATGCCATCCACATCTAGAGAAAGAACTGTGGAGTAGGAATGCAGAGAGAAGAAGACTATTTTTTTTTGTTTTGTTTTGTTTTCTCATGCTTTCTCCCATTTGTTATAATTCTTCTATGCAACATGACTAATGTGAAAACGTGTTTAACAGGAATGTATGTGTAGAGTTTATATTATATTGCATGCCTTCTTAGGGAGGGAGGGGGAAGGGAGGGGGAGAAAACTTAAAACTTACAGAAGTGAATGTTGAAAACTAAAAATAAATAAACTAATAATAATAAAAAATAAATACTCTTCCTCCAAAAACTTTACTATCTTTGGAAATGGAGCAGGGATGAAGGCCATTTTAGCTCTCATAGAATTGTAGAATTTGAGAGGTGGAAGGGACCATAATGGCATCTAGTCTAACCCTATACTTGAAAACAATCCCCATTTATGGTGTACCTACCAATGTGTACCCAACATTCAGCCTCTGAAGACCTCCAAGAAAAGCCAAACCTCCACCCCTTTGTTCATTCCACCCTCCTATCCTGAGAAAGGAAGAACGAAACCAAGAAGCATTATGGGAGAGAGGAGGGATAGGAGCATCTTCAGAAGTCCCCATTTGGGTCAAGAGCCAGAGAGAGGCAGGAAGACCCCAACTCCCTCCCGCAGCCCACAAGCAGGAAACTCCAGAACCCTTTAGTGGCTACTTGGATGACATGCTCAGTCCAATGATGTAATGTCCAGCTACCCACATTGGAAGCTCTGGCAGAGAGACTTCCCAGACCACCATTCCCCATGTGAGGAGATAGCAAAGTGGTACAGGGGATAGAAGGAAAGTCAGGGGGACCCGAGTTCAAATCCTGCCTCAGACACATATTTTCCACTTGAATTTAGCTGAGTCCCTTAATCTCTCTCGGAATCAGTTTCCTCATCTATAGAATAGGGTTGATAACAGCACCTGCTCCCAGGGTTGCTGTGAGGATCAAATGAAGTTTTATATATATGTATCGCTCAGCAAACTTTAAACAGCTTTATAAAGGCTAGCTAGCTATCATTGTTACCAAGATGCATTGTCTCCCTATTAGGCTGCAAGCTCCTTGAGGGGAGGGGCTGTAGCAGCAAGCACCCCAAGCGTCCTCAGGGTTTGCAGCTACCACAGGTTCTTGGATCTGCTTTGATAAAGGAAAGCAACTCAAAATGGGTTAACAAGCTTACTTTAATCAAACATGTATCGTTTACCTTGTTCAGGGGAAAAAGGTCAGCACCCCAAACCTCAAAATATACAGACAGAATTATCAAGACATTAACAGATCAAGTAGACAGCTTTCCAAACTGTCCAACCATTACATCCATACCCAGTCAACATCTGGGTTTCCATATCTGGGTTTTTCAAAGCCGGGGGACTCTCAACAATGGCTTCCCAGAATTCAGATCAAATCACAGAACACTTCTCAAAGTGAGTCCCAAAACAAAGCTACACATCAGGGCTTATATAGCCTTCTCCTGGCTCAGAGAATGTAACAACCTTATTGACTCGCTGGCCAATCAAGAAGTATCTACTGAAAAACAAGCCTCCCTCCCCAGGCTTCAGGTGCATTTTAGCCTAGGGGCAGGGAAGATCTTCCAAATTTGCATTTCCATTACAGGGGCTGTCTTCCTTTTTGTGTATTTGTATTTCCAGCACAATGCTAGCACAGAATAAGTGTTTAATAGATGTTTAATTACTTTTTCTGTCACTTTTCAGTCGTGTCTGACTCTTTGAGGCCCTATTTGGGGTTTTCTTGGCAGAGATACTGGAGTGGTTGTCCATTTCCTTCTCCAGATCATTTTACAGAGGAGGAAACTGAGGCAGGCAGGGTAAAGTGACTTACCAGGGTCCCACAACTAGGAAGTGTCTGAGGCAGGCCCCATACTCCATCCATTGTGCCACCTAGCTGCCCATTTAATGACTGACTCCTAATAAATGTTTTTCATCTATCCATTCATTTGCAGGAGTATATGCAGCATGAATATCAGGAGAATAAATACAAATAACTCCAAGATAGCTAAAGAGGCATTAGTTTGGAGGGGGAGCCCTGGCAGCTAGGAGAATGAGAAAGGCATTGTGCAGAAGCTGGTTCCGGGGCTGTGTCCCGAAGGCAGAGCACACTCTGCAAGGTGGAGGTGGAGAGCGAGTGCATTCCAGACACAGGGGATGGCCAGTGTGAAGGCATGGAAAGGGGGGATGAAGCATCATTCATGGGGGATAGATGCCCCCCAAATTACTAACCTGCACATACCCTTTGGCCTTGCTGTCTAGACCCTAGTCTAGACTGCAAGGAGATCAAAGAGGAAGAAGTCCTGTATGGACAAAAATGTTTGGTTACGCCAGCTCTTTCCAGGGTAGCCTTAGACTGGAAACCAAGGCAGGGTGTCCTATCGGTCAATGGCTAAACAAATTGTAGTAAGTGAATATAAAGCAATACATGATACCATGAGGCAAGACCAAATGGAAAAGCATCAGAGGAACCAGGAATTCCTCTACAGGCTGACAGAGTGAAGTGAGCAGAACTGAGAGAATAATTCACGGAGTGATAACAACATTATAGAGAAAAATAACTTCAGAGGACTTTAGAACTCATCAGTGCACTAATAAACCATGAGTCCAAAGGAATGAAGATAAAATACACACTCACCTCCTGCCAGAGAGAGGTGATGAATATGAAACACAGAGAGGTGAGTGACCTGAGGCAGTCCCTTCACCCCTGGAGGTTCTGGGCAGCCCCAAGCCTGGAGGATCCAGAGGAGGCCTCAACCTGTCTCCCTGAAAAGAGGTCCCTTTTCCAGATGAGGAAATCTGGGCCCCAGTCCCTGACCCCATTGACTCAGCAAAACCTTCCCATTCGCTGAATTCCTCCTGCATGTGACTGCTTAAAGCTTTCGGAGTCACTTCTGACATTCCTGGACCGTGGCTTGTCCAGCCATCACCCGATCGTCAAGCACCTCTTTGTTTCTAGTTCTTTACCACCACAAAAGGGGTGCTATTGCTACTAAATTAATCTGGAACAGCATTGCTCCAATGCTGTGTCTGGAAAGAGAATGGAATTGGGGCCGGGGAGCATCCAGATGATCCAAGGCTTTGGCCAACGCGACATTTAGGGAGATGGCCACCATAATGGACTTTCCTCAGCTCAATAACTAATGTCATACAATTATCAAGGAGAAAATTGCCGACTGAAAGCAACATATTTATTCCCAACCATCTCAAGATACTGCTGCCTGCTTTAATTAAACTTTGTAGGGATAGAACAGAGGATAGCCACTCATGAAGTAGGTTGTAATCGATTTTTATTTCATGTAATTGAGTTTTGAAGTTTTGGTCCCTTCTGGGGAGGAGGGAGAATATTTTCAAGAGTCTACATTTCCCCTAATGGGGTCTGGTTGGTCAATTGAAATGTCAGCTGCCTACTATCTGGGACCAGGGGAAACCTCGTCATTTCCTGGGCTGGGGAGTTGGGGATAAGCCTTCCCAGCAAACACTGGGGCTCCTACCAACAAAGAGAAAGGAGAGTGAGAAAGAGCTCTCTGTCTTCCTTGACTGACATGGTCACTTTGGCAGCTGGATGGAGTGTGGAGAGAGCAGAGGCAGGAAGACTGAAGAATATTGGCAATGGTCCAGGCAGGAGGTGGTGAGTGAACCCTCTGAACCCGGCTTTTCCTCTGTAATGTCCCCAGTCCTGACATATCAACCAGAGCACAGACACCAAAGAATGGACACTGACCTGTCTCCATTAGTGCTGCTTTTTCCAGGCTAGGTTTTCCCTCTCTGTTTATCTCTCTTATTTTTGTCACCTTTCTCTCCCTCAGCATTTCCCATACTGCTGTGGGTTCTTTGTAAGTAAAATTTCTCCTTTCTGTAGAATGTGAGGTTGCAAAGGAAAGTCCCAGGGATATAAGTTTTAAAAGTCACAGGAACTAGTGTGGTCTCTTTTAAGAGGATAAGCACCAGTGAAGGCTGCTGGGGATGTGATGGGTAGGGGTGATCCACTATCACTAGCCAGTGGTTTCCTGCCTGGTCTCCCTGCATCAGTTGCTCCCCACTCCACTCAGTTCTCAAAGTGATTTCCTTAAAGCGTGTATAGGACCATATCAGTCAGGGGGGAGAAACAGCCCCCTTTCTCCTTCTCCTTTTTTGTCCTTGGCGTTTACTAGGGAGTGACCAGGATGGGGAGACTAGGAGACCCTTGGGTACCCCGTAGGGAATGGTTGCATGTTTCAGTACTTGCCTTTTTCTTTCTTCAGCACCTGCTTTTTTCTTGATGCCTTTGGTATTCATTCTTGAAATTCAGAGACATGTTTATCCTGGCTTCCCAAGACTCTGTGGTTCCTCCCCTCTTGGGGTTCTGTCTTTGAAACTTGCCTCTGTGAAGGACCCCAGGAGCCTGTGCTGGGCTTCAGTCTCAAAGCTGCCATTGGCATGTGCATTCACTTACTCTCCAATACAATTTATCTATCTATCAATCAATCGAGCCTGCATTTGAAGATGAGGAAGCCAAAGTTCCATCAGGAAGGGTTGCTCAGGCCCACAGCTGCAAGTGACAAAGCCAGGATTCAAACTCAGGTGTGAACTCTAGTTCTCCTTTCCCTACTTGATGCCAACTATGAGAATACCTGTGACTCTCCCTTTTCCAGTCTTCCAGCTTTGAGACCAGATCAATATGTCACTTCATCACTCGCTACACAGTGACCTCACTTATTAGGGCAGTCATAGCCACTGACAGACAGAACTTGGATGAAATCTCTCCAACTGAATAGAGATTTTCCAACAAAAGATTGGCTTTTACGTGGCAGGAAAAAACTGGCCTGTGGACTAGAAGACCGACGTTCTAATGTCAGCTCTGTCACTAACCTGCTGTGTGACCTTAGGCAAATCACTTCCCCTCTATGAGGTATGAACTACTCCTCCCCTATAAAACAAGGGAGTCAGTCAATCCCTAAACTCCCTTCTTGACTAGCATGTCCTATAATTCCATTCTCTAAAGTTGACATGGTGCTGGGTCTACAGTCAGGAAGACTCATCTTCCTGAGTTCAAATATGGCTTCAGACATTTACAGTCCTGTGACCCTGGACAAGTCACCTAACCCTCTCTGCCTCGGTTTCCTCATCTGTAAAATGAGATGGAGAAGGAAATGACAAGCCCCTCCAGAGTCTTCCAAGAAAACCCCAGATGGGGCCATGGAGAGCTGGACACAGTTGAACAACAGACAGCAAAATGTTATCGATTTTTCCCTTCACGATGGTACAGTGGGAGGAGACTAGACAAATCTCTCTCCAGGGCGCCCGATGCATGGGCATCTGGCTCTCCCTCGCTTGACCAAACAGGAAATTCAGAGGCTGTTCAGGAACCCGATCTCACTCTTAGTGGGGGAGCTTTGATTTACGCCATTTTTTTTTAAAGCAATCAGGGTTAAGTAACTTGCCCAAGGTTACATGGCCAGGTGTTTCTGGGTGGGTGCTAAGTGTCTGAGCCAGGATTCAATCCCCAGGTCATGCCGACACTGGAGCCGGTACTCTTACTTGCTGAGCCACCTGGCCGCACCTAAGCAATCGGGGTTAAGTGACTTGATCAAGGTTACACGACCAGGTGTTTCTGGGTGGGTGCTAAGTATCTGAGCCTGGATTTGATCCCAGGTCATCCCAACTCTGAGGCCGGTGCTCTTAGTCACTGTGCCACCTGGCCACCCCTGATTTACCCCATTTTCAAACTGGATTGGCCATTCTATAGGAAACCCAGTAGTTCCCCACTATTGGGGAGGGGCCCAGGGACTCACCATATTAATGCCAAGCGTAGTGGAGATGCCTGATTGACATAGCCTAGTGCGGCTCAGCAGTATCAGCTCAAGAGACCCACCAGCTTCTGCCTCCCCAATAGCCAGGATTACAAGCACGCACCGCTATGCGTGCCTTGAGTCCACAATTTCTGGAGGCAGCCTGTTCTGCTCTGGGATAGCGCCTCCCCGCTTTAGGATTTTTTCCTTACATCACTTTGATGTCTCTACCTGCAGCCCTGGCTCTGCACCTCATTAACCCCTCTTCCATGCACAAAGCTTTCAGTGACAGTCACAGTGCCGTGCCTGAATGTCTTCTCTTCTCAAGGTTGAATCCCCGCAGTACCTCAAAGGCATCAACCCCAAGCCTTTGCCCTTCCTGGACGGACGCCCTCCTCCTTGTCACTGCCCTTCTAACGTGAGGCACTCCTTTTTTGCAGCTGCGCTAGATACAGAACAGAGGGCAGCAGGACGGTCATGTCCTTTCCCCTGGGGGCCACATTCACGTACGAGTGTCCCACATCTCCTTAGCAGTCCTGGTTGTCACAGCGCAGAATTCAGGGCCCTCAGAACCTCATCACAATTCCTCCTCCCCTCTCTGTGGATCACAGCACATCTCACTGCTTCCTGGGGCTTTGTCCTTTTCTCTCTCTGGTCTCCCCCATTTGCCAACTCTCTTCTCCCTCTGGTACCACACACACCTTCAGGAAGGCACAAGTATTCTCCAAGGTCAGACACATGGGAGAGGGAAGGGAAAGGAGGAAATGCCTCACTTTTTCCCCCCTGAACCTTCTCTTCCTTCTGATTTCTGTCTGTGGCACCACCATTCAGACACAGTCTCCCACGGGTGGAAGCTTAGTATAATCTTTGACCCTTCACTCCTTTCATGTCTCATTTATAAAAGGAATCTGTGCCTCTGCACAGACTTCTTCCCAGAATGCTCAGGAGCAGGAGACCATTGCTCAGAGAGGAAATCCTCCCTAGGTTACCTCCTGTGTGACGTCACTGTGAGGCAGAGCCCATGGATAGTTTAAAAAGAACACCTCCCCACAAGTAAGATTCTCTTGGTCCATGTGTGGCAGCCATTTGGAAATGGACACTATGAGGCTTTAGAATCTGGTCCAATTCCTTTTTTTTTTTTTTACTATTCTGCTTTATGAAATGTCTGTTGCGTTGAATTCCCGAGTTCCATGGCTTGGCCTGGACTAAGGAATGCACCATTAAGGATAAGCAACTGTGAATCTGATGGGGGCAATTGGCCCATCATACCATGAACCTGGCTATGCCCGAGGAGGAGGGGGTCTCAGCAAAAGGGCTCCCTGGTTAGGTTTATAAGAAGTTATCAACCAGGTCCCATTCACGCCCACTGTGAAACATCGCCAACGTCTGTCCACTCCTGTCTGTCCCCACTGCCATCAGTCTAGGACTGGCCTTAAGCACTCAGCATCCAGACTATTCAGAGTCTCCCAACAAGTCTCCCTCCACCCCTACTGTCCCCACTCCCAATCCTCCTTTATATAGCTGCCAACTCTTATCTTCCTTAGGCATGGATTTGGTGGTACCAAGTCTACTCAGGAGTGTGACCATCAGTCCAAACTGGAATGCTTTTTCCTGCTTAATCCTCTAATTAGGAAAAAAATGTCTTCACTTCAAACACACATTTCTCTTGACCTCCTAAAAATAGTGAAGACGCTGATTCACAAGCAGGCTTGGGCTTTGCCAAAGTCAAGGACTGTGTCTCCTTCTTCTCTGTCTTTTCCAAAGCAGGGTGGATTACTAGACTGGGCACATCAGTGACCATTCTTCCCCAGCTCTGAGGAACCGGCCTTTAATATGGTGACATCCTCCCTGAAGTCAGCCCAGCTCTGTTCCTTACCATCCAGCAATCTTCCTTTTCTAAAATCAACATTCAATGAACAGTGAAAACCTGGCAAGAGAGAAGAGGGAAGAGAGGTAGAAAGGCCGGAATGGAGAGAGGCTGTAGATGAGCCAGCAGCCCCCCAGTCCTCATCCAAATGGTGAAGCTGGTAGCATTTGTCTCCAGGCCCAATCTCCCCCCTTCCCCACTCTGTGGCAACACTTGTCTTCTCCCAACTCGGATACAAAGTACCTGACTTCTCTCTCTCCTCTCTTCCCATCCTGCTCTTGGGAAAGGACTTGCCAAACTCAATGACACTGAGATGTAAATACTTTCCTGGCTCATCACTCCTCCAAAGCCAGTCTATACTTTCATAGGGACTTTGCTTCAAATTTCTGGGTATGGAATTGAAGATCTGAGAAATGCGGTAGGGAAGTACCTAGCAGTCTATGTTGGGGGAGGGTGGTCAGGAGTCAGAGGGTGATTTCCAGAACTCCTAAAACCACTTCCCCAGGGGCAGCTAGGTGGCGCAGTGAGTAAAGTGCCAGCGCTGGAGTCAGGAGAACCCGAGTTCGGTTCCAGCCTCAGACATGAAACAACCCCACACACACACACACACAAAAACTAGCCGTGTGACCTTGGGCAAGTTACTTAACCCCAATTGCCCACCAAAAAGCAAAAACAAAAACCACACACACTTCCCCTACACAACAGCATGGGCACCTAGCTCTGCCCCTCCCTGCTGAGAGAGAGGGAGACCCCAGCAGAACCAAAGCCCTTTTCCCAAACACTAGCCACCTGTTCTCATTACTTGCTTGGAGCTCGCCGGGTTTTTGCCCTGCCTTCCGGAAGCCTTGACTCTTCCAGTTCCTATGAATTATGTTGGTCTCACTCTGGTCTTCACCCCAAGGCTGTTTCACCCAGCAGGTAGACCTCTTCAAGACCCCACCTTCACCCCAGCTTGACTTCAACCTCCCCTGTGGACTCCATCACATACTCAGGAGCCTCTTAGCCAGTCATCCTGGCACCAATGTAGAGTGCTGGCTTTGGTGGGAGAGGTGCCTGGGTTTGAAGGCTGGCTCTACCCCTTTTTAGCTCTAGAATGTCCTACAAATTGCTTGCAACAGCGGGGTGTAGCTCCTCACCACCCACCTCCACCTCAGACTGCATTCTCATTTTATCCTGGAAGTTCCACTCAGATCAAAATTCTATATACTCACCTACATCAAATTGCTTGCTTGACCCTGGGCAAGTCATTTAACCCTGTGTGCCTCAGTTTCCTCATCTGTAAAATGAGCTGGAAAAGCAAATGGCAAACCACTCCAGTACCTTTGCCAAGAAACCCCCCAAATGGGGTCACAAAGAGTCAGACATGACTGAAACAGCTAGACAGCAACAAAGCTCAGAGAGGGTGAGCAGAGGGATGAAAGGATAGCATTTGGAACTCGAAATGTTAAATAAATGAAGGTTAACATTGGCTTTTACCTGTAATTGGAAAAAAATGTTATTCGCAAAAAGAAAAAATCTATATATTCAGCTATGTCTAAGCCTCCACTCTTTGGAAACTTCTCCCTTCTGGACCTGACTGTTAAACATCAGTCACTTCAGCTTCATATCATAATAAAAGTGCAGTGTGTGTGTGTGTGTGCATGTATGTTTGTGTGCATGTGTGTGAGCGTGTATGTCTGTATGCATATGTGTGTGCGCATGTGTATGTCTTGTGTGCAGGTATGTATGTGCATGTGTGTGCACATGTGTGCACGTGTATGTGTGCGTGCGTGTGTGTTGTTTGCGTGTGTGTCTGTGTGTTCGTGTATGTGTGTGCATGTGCACGTGTGTATGTGTGTGTGTGTGCATGCGTGTGTGTGTGTGTACAGCTCTGACTCCAGAGCTCAGACTAGTCCACTGTAACATTGTTAAGAGATGGTACACACGCTTTAAGTGGAGGTTATACTGAAGCCTGTGATATCCCAACCATAGGACAGGCAGCTTACTGTAGATGGAAAATCAGGAAATGCCTGGCCCCAGGATAGGGGGTTTCTAGTCGTGGAGAGACAACAATTTGTCTGAAAAAGATCTGAATGTCTTAGTGGACTGCAAGTGCGATGGATGTCAGTGGCAAAAGAGTCTTCTGCAGTGACTAAAAATTGCTGTGATGGTCAACAGCTTTAGGAGTGGCACAGTGTTAAAGACAAGTGACAGTCCCACAGTACTGTGCATAGGTTGCTACCCCAAAGGGCAGAAGGGGGTGTTTTGGGTAATTCTTGTTTTGCAAATACAGTTTGAGACATCTTTCTGTGCATTTTCTAGCAACAGAACAGAAACCATGAATCAAAATAGCAAAGCTTTGCAATTAGGATCAAATAGCAAACAAGGTGAAAATCACCTCTACCCAAAGGGCCCCAGTTGCCCACAAATGCATGATGTGATGGCTCAGATTCCTAGCATGGCACTCTAGCTGGAACCCTCCTCCAGGCTCTGTCTCCCAACAGTCAGCCATGCTTCATGAAACTTCCTCTCTGAAACCCAAATGACTATTTGTTTCCAGAGATGATGTTCTCTGTCCCTGGGCAATCTCCATCGAGTCACTTCCTAACAAGCACGACTGTGTTTCTTGACCTTTGCTGGGCAGCTCCCACTGATGGGGCTGCCTCCTGCTGTTGAGACTTCTCCGCCCAAAGAGGGTGTTATCCCTCTTTAGCAAGACACCCCCTAAGTGTCTTAACTCACACATTTTCATTTCTTTTGTTAGTCAGGTCCACAGTCATGCCCAGTCATCACACAGAAGGTCCCTTCAAGTAAAGGAATCCCTCCCTCCTCAACACCCTCTTTCTCTTTCAATAGGAATCCCTCAGAGTTCAATAGATATATTTATGTTGGGGAGACTAAACTTGTTTTCATTCCTATCATGCCCACTGTCAGCTGCAATGCAAATTGCCATGGTGCTTCAAAAAGGCTCTGAGGCCCTGAGAAAAACTGGAGGAGGCAGAGTCAACTGGGATCTCTTTGGTCATTCTCCCGCTCAGGGCAGGAACTGTTTTTGTTTTTCCTTATAACCTCATCGGAGTGCTTAATAAATGGTGAGTGTTTGTGCATGTGTAGTCCCTTAATGTTTTTGAGCTTTGAGGATGTGACTGATCATTATTTCCTATATCAGAAAACTGAACTTGCTTGCTTGTCAATGTCCCTTTCAAAGTATCACAGCCAGAACTGAACACAATATTCCAAACGTCTTCTGAACTGGACAAAGTCAAGTCAACAACGTTTATTAAGCACCTACTGCATGACAGGCACTGTGCTAAGCACTGGAATGTAAAAAAAGGCAAAAAGCCAAACAAACCTAGTCCCTGACCTCAAGGAGCTCACAGTCTAAGGCAAACAACTATGAGCAGGCAAGTTATCTGCAGTCTAAATTGGAGATTATCTTAGAGGGAAAGTTTTAGGATTAAAAGAGATTGGAAAAGGTCATTTAGCAAAGTGAGTTTTTAGCTGTGATGACAAGGAAGCCAGAGAACAGTGGTAAAACCACTGTCTTTCTTCTGGTCACTCTCTACATACATATATAGATGCACAGGTGAAAACACTGTTCAGTTACAGCAAGCCGCCAGCTCCTTTTGAGCCCACCCGTCAGGAAAGACCAGGAGTTTTCTTTCACACCAGCCGCTGTCCCAGACATCCTATCACCCCCTCCTTGTGTCCTTGTGCAGTTGATTTTTTTTTATCAGAAGGACAAACCTTCATTTCATTCATAGCCTCAGGTCGGTATCCCCCACAGAGTGACTGACTTCTCCTCTGAGTTCAATCAGAGAACCCCAAGAGGCTAGAGTGTCTCTACTCCCACTCAAGACTCCCATGCTTGGGTTTGCTATTGATTATCAGCCATTAGCCTCAGTTAGCTTTTATCAATAGTATTCACTTAGATGGTATAGCAAAGGCCCAGGGTCCCCCAACACACACAAGTACATAGTAATACAAGAAATACTTAAAGAAAAATGTCCTGAAGCATTAGAACAAAGGGAAAAAAGTAGAAATAGAAAAAATCCATCGATCACCACTTAAAAGAGATCCTATGAGGAAAACTCATAGGAATATCATAGTCAAATTCTGAAATCCCCAGATCAAGGCAAAACTATTAAGAACATCAAGATTAAAACAATTTAAATGTTATGGCGCCACAGTTAGAATTACACAAGACCTAGCAGCAGAAACATTGAAGGACTGCAGGTCTTGGAACACAACATATGAAAGAGCAAAAGAACTGGGGCTCCAGCCAAAAATTCCAAACCCTGCAAAGTTAAGAATTATCTTGAATAAAAAAATGTATATTTGATAAACTCTAAGATTTTCAAGACTTTGTTTAAAAAAAAGCCTGAACTTAATAGACAAGAACCAATATAAATATAAGGTACATAACAAAGACTTATTATAAGGGATCCTGTTTACTTTTTCTATATGTAAAATTTTAAGTTTATGTCTAAGATTCTTATTAATAATTGAGAAGTTCATAAGAAAGATTGGGGAAAACCTGGGCATGATATGAATTTAAAAAGCAAAACCATTTATACAAATAAGGTGCAAGAGGAAGAACTGATACATTGGAATTAGATGGGGAAGGAGGACTGGTAGTTCTGGTAGCCTACTTTCATCAGGAGGGTATAAGAGAGAACAATACATATATATTTTTAAAAATATTGAAGTCTTCTAAATTCAGAAGAAATAAAATGGTAGGGGCATAGGGAGGGGGGAGAGGACAAGGGAGGGATCTTTAGAGTGGAGGGTGTAATGGGAATGCAAATTTGGAAGATCTTCCCTGCCCCTAGGCTAAAGTGCATCTGAAGCCTGGGGTGGGAGGCTTGTTTTTCAGTAGATACTTTTTGATTGGCCAGTGGGTCCATAAGGTTGTTACATTCTCTGAGCCAGGAGAAGGCTATATAAGCCCTGATGTGAGGCTTTGTTTTGGGGGCTCACTTTGAGAAGTGTTCTGTGATTTGATATGGATTCTGGG
>NW_027186383.1:8903074-8904072 GCF_028583685.1 Petaurus breviceps papuanus
ATTGGATGCAGCTCGGAGTGTGGTGTGCGTTTCACCGGGGGGGGGGGGCGGTGCATACAGAGGGTACTGTAATGTAGCGTGTAGCGCAGGGGATCACCTTCACTACAGTAGCAATCTCAATAGGGCTTATTTTCGGGGGAGGGCTTATTTTAGAGGAATCTTACACAGTAAGGGGAGGGCTTATTTTCGGGATAGGTCTTATTATCGGGGAAACACGGTAATTGTCTAAACCTGGAAGCAAGTTAAATGCCATGGTTAAATATGCTGTGATACATTAAAGTAATTAAATGCTCTCCTGGCGGTAAGACCCACACATGTGACAGATATGAAGATGATGACATAATACAAAGCAAAAGAAAAAAAAGCGAATTAGATGAGCAAGTATACATGACCTCTGACCATTCAAGTGGGAAAGTAAAGGTGACCGATGAACCAAGAATCCCACCGAAAACCTAGAGAGACTGGTGTCTCTCTCTGATATTTGAAGTGTTGGAATTAGCCTATTTAAATGGAAATAGTGGCAAGTTAGTGGGACTCTTTAGTTTACTATTAAGTTAAATCATTAAAAAAATTAGTCTATGCCCATGAATAACCTATATCAGATTGCTAGCAGTCTTGGGGAGGGAGGGAGAAAAAAAACTGGACTTCAAAATCTCATAAAAAAACAAATGTTGAAAATCGTCTTTATATATAATTGGGAAAATACTATTTACATTAAAAATGAAAGAAAAAAATTAATCTAGATTTCTCATTGGTGATTCCCATTTTTCTAGCTTCAAAATTATTCTCTTTTATTTTAAATGAAAGGCCAACAACAGTGACTGGAGATAGGAATTGTTTTAGCAGGAAATTATGGCAGTCTGGAGCTTTGAAGATACTGTATGGGGAGGCTAAAATTTGTTGGAAATGTAAAAATGGCCTACTTTGCCTCCCCTCACAGAGATCACTTGGCCTAATTTGACCCCTCACAGAGGTCACTTGGCCTAATTTTTCTCCCC
>NW_027186383.1:8904082-8923223 GCF_028583685.1 Petaurus breviceps papuanus
ACAGAGGTCACTTGGCCTAATTTTTCTCCCCTCACAGAGGTCACTTGGCCTAATTTTTCTCCCCTCACAGAAGTCACTTGCTCAGGTTCACAGCAAGGTGGTTGCTGAACTCGGTTCTTCTAACTTGCTGCGGACATATTTCCATTTCATCATGTTTCCTGGCCCCCATTTGAAGCTCATTTCAGAGCACAGATGGAGCTGAGAGGTAATCAGCCCACAAAGCCTAGCCGAACCCCCCACTCTGGTTGGATTGGACCCTGAGCTTGCTTCTCTGGCTCTGAGCTGGAGGTTACCGCAGAGTCTTATAGGCCTCAGGCTCCCGCTTAAGCAACATGAACTCAGCCCTCAAAGCCCCAACTTCCTGGGGCCCCACAACTCAAGACCTCCCACCTTTTACCATCAAGCCAAGTGCAGAGAACATTGGGGGCTTTGATTTGTAGCACACAAGACAAACCACAGGGAGAACAAAAGCAAGACATCGGTGGGCTGAGCTCCTCAGTGCTCCCCCCCACCAAGGGCAGAGAAGGCTCCAAACAGCCACCATTCATTCACTCATTAAACTCATCCATATGTAGGCTGTGCAGTGGAAGGCATAAATCACTGGCCTCAGAAGCAGGGAGCCTTCCTGCCTCTGCTGGGTGACCCTGGACAAGTCACTAGACTTCTCAGTACCCCCAGGCAGCTGAGTATTAGTTATTGCTAGGGGGCATTTCCTAAATGGTAGCACTCCATGACAGTGAAATCGTAGATCTAGGGAGAAAAATGCAATGAGATTAGGGCTACAGATTCCAAAGACAGAACAATCCCAGTGAGTCCTGAAGGACCTGATGTCCAAGGGTATACAAAACCATTTCCAAGGGGAGGACGCTAACCACTGGGAATCAGGGAAGGAACTGAATTGTGAGCAGAGAGCTGAGCCTTCAAGTGGTAGAAGAGAGGAGAGAGTCTTAAGACCCGGGCAGTTTCTCATCCCCAGGAAGAAATGAAGGCTGAGGCCAGGTAAAAGGGAGCGAGGCCCCAGCAAAGACTGACCATGGCTGGGCTAAGGCCCTGTGGGGAAGGAGGTGAAGCAGACCTTCCTCACTTCCAGACTTCCCTTCCTGTTCTCTTCCCCTCTTCATTTAAGAGGTGGTGTGGGACAAGAAACACTTTGAGGCCTCCCCAAGGCTTCCCTTTGGTCCAGCCTGTGGTCAGGAGGCCCCGGATTGCTTCCAGGCATGAGGGACGTGGTCTTCCACAGACCTAATCTCAAACTGTGAGACTCACTGCCAGAACACAGCCAGGGGATGCTGTCAGGAGGTGTGAATTAGGCCCTGGAGTGAATCAAAGAGGGAGAAAAAGGAGATAAAAGATGGGTGGCGCCATCATGAATGTCAGTTCAAGGAATACAAGACAGAGCCTCAAAAAGCATTAGACAGGTGGAGGGCAGAGGTGGACAGGAAGCACAACCAGAAAAAATGGTCACAAAGAGGGCTCTGGCCTCTGTGGTAGAGGCTGCTGGGAAATTTCTCCTCTTCAGATGCCTGTCACAAAGGAATAACCACTGGGATAGGTGGAGAGGAAGGGAAAAGAGGAGCCTTCCAGCAGAGCCACAGGAAGGAGGAAGAAAAAGACTCAGGGTGTCTCCCTCTCTAAGAAGAAGGTGTATGGGACTTTCCTGACAAAAAGACCTTGGTCATGGCCTCTCATCCAGCAGGGAGAAGGCCTCCTTATAGGTCTTTTGGTCTTAGGCTGGCACCACATCAGACAGGTTCTAGCCATATGTGCCTAACTCACCAGCTTTTCTCATCACTCAGAACCTGACTAATCTCTCTAAATCACCATTTTTATTAGGTCACTCTGCAAAGCCTCCCTTTTGTCTATAGGATAAAGTCAATGCCCCTCTCTAGGCCTCAGCTTCTCCATCTATAAAAATGAGAAGGTTGCATTAGACGACCCCAAAGGCCCATTCTAAATTTAAAGGCCCCATACAGGGTGGAAAGAATGTTGAACTTGGTGTCAGAGGATTTCTGTGTCCACCTTTGTGACTACTTCACCTCCACCTTTCTGGAGGTAACCAGAGGTCTTAGCTCTAATCAAACACTTGTCCTTGCTCCAATCCAGCAGGCATCCCATGATGAAAAGAGAAGGCTGATCTCCACCAGGCTGCTACATTTCCACTCATGCCTATGGACCTTCCCCACAGAGACTGATGAGCATTTCCAGCATGATTCTGTGGGACTGTGGGCCCACATGGGCCTGTGTGAGCTGCTACATTCAAGCATCTGGGACATTGGGTGGCAAAGTAGGTGCCCTGTGTGCAGTCCTGTAAGATATGGACCAAGGACCCCACAAGGAAGAGAATATGTCGGCTGAAATCCCTGCCAAGTGCCCCCCTCAACGAGTGTCCTCATGGGTCTGCTCCTATCCTGAAGGCACAAAAATTGGCCATTGAGTGCTCAGATCTCAAATGACCACGGAGGACTTCAGGGAACTTTTTGTTTAATAGAAATGTACAAATCTACCTAAAGTGTCTTCTATAGATGAGAAATCATCTTTATAACTCCTGAGGATGAATATACATGGGATTATTGAACCCTAATGCTGGATCTAGAAATATAGGGGGGAGAAGAAAGGAGAGAGAGACAAAGACACAGAGAGAGAGAAAAACAGAGAGGGAGAGAGACAGAGACATAGGAAGAGAGAAGGGAGGGGGGGAAGGGAGGGGGGGGAAGGGGGAAAAAGGAGGGGGGGAGGGGGAGAGAGAAAGACAAAGATGGGGGAGGGGGGAAGGAAGGGAGAGAGATGTAGTAGGAATGCTCCTAGAGAGTTGAATGAACCTGGGCCTTGACCTCTAGGAGTCTATGATCTAAGCTAATATTATTTCTTATAGATAGAAACACCTTGAAGTTACATAGCTCTGATTGTTTAAATTTAACAAATATTTAGTAAGTGTCTACTGTGTTGAAGGCATTTTGCCAGCTGCAGGGGATTTAAAGATAATCCAGAAAAGAGTTCCCTGTCATTCTGGAATTTATCTTCTACTAGGGTGAATAAAGCATTTATAGAGATAGGTAAATAACTGGGGAGAATAAGGAAAGCCCTCCTTAAGACATAGCATCTGAGTTGAGCCTGGGGGTCTTCCCCTTCAGGCTTAATTCTTTTTTTCTTTTTTCTAATTAAAGGAGCCATCCCTTGACTTACTTCTTAAAGAGACTTATTCCCTGAATGGGCATTACCTCACTCCAAGTGAGTATGTGAAAAGGCCTTAGCCTAAAAGAGCCAGGGTCTCACATTGCATCCTGGGCCATCTCCAGTGATCCTGATAGATATCTGGTCGCTCTCTGGAGGAGAAAGTGAGGCTGGTGACCTTGCACAGCCCTCCCTCACCCAAATCCAAGTCACCATGTCATCATCATCCTGATGCCGTGGTCCTGTTAGAGAATGAAGGACACACACAACAGCAAGAACAATGTAACAAACAGTATAACAAAGCGTATGCAAGTGGGAGGGACAGGGCTTTCTCCCTTTGGTTCACTGGAAAAAGGAAGAAAGAAAGAGAACTGAGAAGTACATCATATGAGGGCTGGTGGTACAGTCAAAAGAGCACTGGCCCTGAAGGCAAGAGACCTGGGTTTAAATTCCCACTGATGGGGTGTGTATTTGTAGGAGAGTAATCCCAGACCTATGTGGGAATTGTCTTATTGCTGCTTTTCTTACTATGCTATTTTATTCAGGAGCCTTATTCTGAACTATGCCCTCTGGCTTACTTGAAATGGCATACACACTGATGGGGGCTCATCTGAGGGAATGTGATCTTACCGAATACCTTGAACCTCAGATAACCTTGTCTGGGGGACCCACCATGTGAACTGAGGGGTCTCAGTGTCCCCAAGTACTCCCTTTATTTACACAGATACATGTTATATCTTCCTCACTAGAGTTGAAGACTTGTGAGGGCAGATACTGTTTTTCATTTCTTTTCCTTGTATCACCAGCACTTAACACAGTGGTTTGAACATGGTAGCTTGTTGAATTAAATGAAATTGGTCCTGATATTTACTAGCTGGATGACCTCAGCATCTCCCCAATTCAGTTTCATTATCTGTCCAATGGAGAGCACACTTGTACTACCTCAGAGGGTGGTTGAGGGAAAGTGTTTTGTAAATCTAGAAGAAATGTCGAAAGGTGCAATGGGGCCACCATGCTCCCTAGCAGGGGAGAGGAAGACAGACAGACAGACAGACACACACACACACACATTTTCTTCCAGCTTAAATACTTACAAACCTGTCTATAGTAAGCCTTACATGAGGCTCCAGAAAACATCTAGTGTCCAGAAAGCATCAACAGAAGCAACACTCTCTTTAGGACATTCTACCCCAGCTGCTACTGTTGGACTCCTAAGGGCCTGAATTCCAAACTAAGCCATATTGAATCTGACAAGGCTTTTTAGTGTGACTACTCTTTGAGAAACAGAGCCAAAGGACCCTGCCCTGTGGACCGCAGAAAGTCATCCCTCGAATCTAGTTTCACAGAGGACCATATCTATCTATCTATCTATCTATCCATCCATCTATCTATCTATCTATCTATCCATCCATCTATCTATCTATCTATCTATCTATCTATCTATCTATCTATCTATCTATCTATCTATCTATCTGTGTCTGTCTATCATCATCACCATCATCAGCATCATTTATATATCACTTTGAGGTTTGAAATGTGCTGTAGAGGTAGGTGCTATTATTATCTTCATTTTACAGACCAGAAAACTGAGGCAAAGAGAGGTTTGTGCGATTTGCTCATGATCCTTTAGCTAGAAAGTCTCTCGAGGTCTGTGCACTGTGTCCCCAGCTGCCTAATCAAGCAGGCTTCTAGCCATGGCCACTTTACACAACAATTCCCAGCCAAGGCCAATATAATTGGACCCCAAGCTTCCTATCCAGTTGTCCATGTTCCCAGGCACACAAGTCCAGCCTTGTCACTCTCTCCATCAAACAGATTGCAGCTTGGGGAATTCGCTCATCTCACTGCCTCTGTCTGGGAGGGACTCCGGGCTCTTCTCCCCCAGCTGCATCTCTCCCCTGTGGTGTTCTTTGGTGGAGCCAGTCCAGGCCCTTGCCTTCCTTCTCTGAACTTTCAGTGACTTGAATTGTTCTCTGCGCTGAATTGTTTCTTCATTCACTCATTCAAGCAGCATGTATTAGGCAATTATCATATATAAGACATTATTCTAGGTATACAAAGACCCTGCCCTCAAGGAGCTTACATTCTATTGAGGGAAAACAGATCTTCAAGTAAGTAAATACAAAATATGTACAACATGGTTTGAGAGAGGGCACCTAAGACTAAAGGGATCAGGAGAGATCTGTAAGTGATGAACCTAGCTTTAAAGGAAGTGGGTGTCTCTAGCATCCCAGGCATGGGACTTAGCCTGTGTTCATCAATTGTCTATCCAAGTGAACCAAGCACCCCTTCAAGGGAATGAGGGTAGGGACTAAGTCATGGGGGCATTGATTTAGGGTGGGAAGGAGCCCTACAGGTCTGGGCTTTCAGAGAAGTCATTTTCTTCTCTTCTACTGTCCTCACCAAAGTGCTTCTTAGCACAGGGCATGGTCCACACACCTACAGTGCTGTCTAGTCATGAATTGAACATAGGACATGTACAAAAATTCAACTTTTCCCTGCTTTTGCAGAAATGTGGCAGACTTTTTGTGACAGCTTAAGATTTAGGGATGGCCACACATAGCTAGACTTTCATATCTTAAAAAACTAGCAACAGAGCAGCTAGGTAGAGCAGTGAACAGAGCACCGGCCCTGGAGTCCGGTCTCAGACACTTAGCACAAAAACTAGCCTGTGACCTTGGGCAAGTCATAACCTCAATTGCCCTCCATAAAAAAGAAAAAAAAACAAAACAGCAATACTCTAGGCTAGCAGATCTCAGTCCTAGAGCTGGAAGGGACCAGGGACCTCCGAGATCATCTACTCCAACTCCCTCATTTTAGACAAGGAGGAAACTGAGGAGAAGTGAACTGCCCACAGTCACCCAGGCAGCAAGCAGCAGACCTGGGATGGCCTCATACTGAAAAGAAAAAAAAAACTTTAAAAATACCATAATTTTTTTAAAATGGGAAATAGACTAAGTCTTCTTCTATTTTATTTACAAAAATTAACATTTAAATTTGTACTTTTAAGATCAGAACATGAAAAGAAGCCACTCTGTTATTTTTAGATCATAACAAGGATGTATAAAATATGGAAATTACACTGACTTTAAATCAAATAAAACTATAACAATACAAAATTTGCCAACATTGAACTTGAGAACAGTTGAAAATCGCCAAAGGAAATTTAAAACCTCGACAGAAAGGTATTTTTTTAAATAAAGTGGCAATGATGATCTCACACATTATCTGTAATAGTACTGGAAATAGAGAGCAGAAACAAAAGAGACAATAAAATAATTCCTTATTAATTCATAACAGACTAAGCATATAAAGTCATAAGATATTTGATAAAATTTCTTTATCACCACACAGTGGTTGCGGCCCATATAAAATTCTATAAAATCATGATTTAGAGACATTTAAGGGCTGTTTGTGATATTGATATAAATTTGATGCTAAGGAAAGCTTTTAAAAGCTGCAAATTTGTTTTCCTTTTGTCTTTTGGATTACTTGCAGATCTCCTGAATAGCCAGAGAGCTCAATTGATCATGAGTAAATCCCAGATTTCTCTGACACTGAGCCAGAAGCATCATCCTGGTCATTAGGGAGGAAATCTGGGAAAATAAAGTGAAGTATAACCAGCTCCAGGGAGGGTCCAAGATCAAAGTCTGGGTCAGTTGAAGGGTCACTGACAAAAGACAAAAGACCATCTGATTCCAGACCAAGAATAAAGCCTCCTGGGTCTGAGGCACAAGAACCTTCTAACAGCAGAAAGTAAAGAACAGTGATCTTGGACTTCGACATCATAGTGTTGTAGCTGCACAAATCCTAGGGCATGTGACAATGTAAAGGATAGTCACATGCAAAGGTTTTTTCCTAAAACCTGGAACTCTAATGCAGAGTCCAATGGTGGCTTCAGAGTAATGACTGTCAAACCTCCTTCCCTCCTCTCTCATCAGTGAGATGATGGACCATCAATACAGAATGAAGCATTCTGTACATTTGCAGACATGATCAATATGAATGCCCTGTAGTTAGTTAGTCAGTCACCTACTATATGCCAGACATTGTGCTAAACATTAGGGATAAAAAGAGACAAAGAAATAGTTAATATTCATATAATGCTTAGTATATAAGTACTATCTTCATAACAACCCTGGGAGGTAGGTGCTATTATCATACATTGAGGAAACTGAGGCAGATAAAGGTTAAGTGACTTGCCCAGGGTCACACAGCTAGCAAGTGTCTGAGGTGGACTTTGAACTCAGACTCTTCCAGATTCTAAGCCCAGTACTCTATCCATTGAGCCACCCAGCTGCCCCAAGAGAGTCCCTGTCCTTGAGGAGCTCCCAATCTAATGAGAGAGAACAAGCAAACAGGTAGATAAACATCCTGTAGGATCTCATATTCAACCTAACCAAAACAGAATTCACTATCTTTAATCCCAAACACTTCCCTCCCTATCCACATTCGCAGTCCAATCAGCCTTGACTCACCCCTTACCTTTGCCCCACATTTCTGATTAGTTGCCAAATCCTTCCAATGCTGACACCATCTCTAGCTTCCATCTGTCCCCTTGTCCCGATTCCCATGGACACTGCCCTAGTACAGGCTCCCCTCCTGTGATAGTAATGGCAATTAAAGATTCCCCTGTATTGGCTTGGTTTTCAAATTGATTGTGTTAAAACCCAGAGTTTGTTAATCCCACCTGTGGGATGGGCTTGTTGATGTGAAAAGAAAGTCCTGAACTGGGAGGAGCTGGTGAGGTAGATTTGGAGAGACACTAGAGAGAGGCGGAAGATCTTTTTGGAAGCAGCACCTCGTGGAGAGAGAGAGACTAAGAGAATTGCTGGTGGCCGCTTTGAATTGCCCTGGACTTTTGAGACCTGCCCCCTGAGCTGCCAAGGACTGAGGAGACATGGCTGTTTTGCTGGTACTTTGTCTGTCTGTTTTGATGTTGTTTTGCCAGATTTGTCCACTGGTGAAAGACAGTCCTTTTGTTGAAGAAGTCCTGGAACCTGGCTGTTCGCTAAGAAGCCCTGAGACTGTCCTGCAGACAGAGAGTGAATACTGTCCACTGGTGAGGGACGGTGCTGTTGTTGCAGGGGTCTGGAGACTGTCCTGCAGACAGAGTGAATACTGTCCACTGGTGAAGGACAGTGCTGTTGTTGCAGGGGTCTGGGAGCCTTTCTGTTGGTTCGGAAGCCCTGAAGAAGGATTTTCTTGTTGTATGTTTACAGAAATCCTGGGAGAGGGCTTTGCTAATGTGTTCAGGGGTTCTAGGACTGTTCTACAGACAGAGGATGAATTCATGAAGGGATTGGCAATGTATCTTATGGCCTTGCTAAGCCTTGTCTCCCCAGGAACTAAGATTGCTGAGAACTTGCCTCCTGTCAAGATGAAGAAAAGAGCTCCATTTGGGTATTAAGTGCTGTGTTTGAACTTGATGTAACTCTGGGGTAGATTCAATTGTGATCCAGGGGTGGGGAACTTTTGACCCTATGTTTGGAAACTAATCTCCATTTGAGAAGAGGGGTTTTGTGGTGGACCAAATGAAGGTATAGCCTAGGGGGGGAGTAGTATTTAGAACAGGGACTTTGTAATTGATTGAATGATTGGAAAGTCCTGGGGTGGGGTAGTGCTTGGAGATTATTTAATCAAGCTTAGTAAATGCTGTATTTGGAATGATGTCATGTTTTGATCTTCTCTGTTCTTGGTTTGTCACTGAATAAAATAGAGAGCACCTATGCTGGTATTTTGAACCTGGGAAGTTGCCTTCTTTTGGCATTACATTACACCTCCCCTCTCACCTAGACCACTGGGCAGCCACCTAACTGGCCTGTCTGCTTCAGATCTCTCCTCCTCACTCCATCCTCTGTACATTTGTAATATTGTAAAGCAGAGATTGACAATGTCACCTCCTTGCTCAATAACTTTCAGTGGCTCACTATTACCTGTAAGATCAAGCACAAACTTCTCTGTTTGACATTTAAAGTCCTTCATGATCTGACTCCAAGCTCACTTCCAACTCTTATTAGAAATTACCTTTGATTCCTGCTGCCCCTCACACCCAGCACTCTGTCTCTGATCAGTGTGCCTAGGATTCACTCCCTGGTCACCTCTGATGCATAGGATCCTTAGTTTCTTTCATTCATCAACAAACATTTATTAGGCACTTACTTGTTACCACACACTGTGCTACACGCGGGGGGTACAGATACAAAAGGCCAAAGTCCTTGGCCTCAAAGAGCTTCCCTTCTACTAAAGGAAACAGCAAAGATAGATGAGCCCATGCAGGACATCCAGAGTAGACAGAAGGTGTCCTTGGAGGGGATAGCATCCAAAGCTGAAAGACCAGCTCAGGCCTTCCTGTGCTAAAGGGGGGAACCCATGAGATCAGTCTTGAAGAAAGTCATGAAATCCCAGAGGAGGAGGTGGGGACAGCTCCTTCAAAGGCCTGGAGATTAGCGATGTGGTGTTATGTGCAAGAAGGCAAATGGGACCACAGGGGAAAGACTGGAGACATGGGTCAGGTTATAAAGAACTTTCCAAGCCAAACACGGGTGTTTCTGTTCCATCCTAGAGGAAATAGGGAACCCCCAGAGTTTATTAAGCAGAGGGAGTGATCTGGTGAGGCCTGCCCTTTAGGGAAATACCTTTGGCAGCTTTGTGGGATGGACTGGAGTGTGGAGAGATCGGACAATGGGATTCTGATCAAAAGACTATTGCATGTTGGTTAAGGGGGTGCACAGCTGGATGTCCCGCTACTGAGGAGGCTGGGGCTGGCCAATCGGTGGAACTCAGGAGTCCTGAACTACAGTAGGTGACTGTCAGTCAAGGGTTCACGCTAAATTCTATATCAATATGGCGGCCCCTGGAGCAGAGCATCTCTAGGCTGCCGGATGATAGATGAACTGGCCCATACCAGAAACAGAGCAAGTGAAAACAGGGGAGTGAGAGCCAGGATAGACCACTGCACGTCCAGCCTGCTGACACAGGCGAGCCTGGCCACAAAACACCAAGACCAAGTAAATCAATAACAGCTATTCACTTAATAAACAAATAAATGCATTACATTATAATAAATGGATTTATAATAAACAAATAAGCCCAGGATATTGCAGCAGTTTAATGGAGAGGCCCTGGGCGTCTCATCCGGGGGCAGCCGGGCAAGTGGACAGAAGAGGGCAGATTCTCAGATGTCACCCTTCACACAAGCCCTTTCCTGTTCTTCCCTTCTTCAATGACCTTGTGGTTATCTCGTGTAGATTTTGTACATGAGAAGCAGTGTTCAGCAGGGGATAGTGAGCCACCCCCAGAATTGGGAAGGCCTGACTTGTCTGGCCTCGGGCACCTCCAGGCTGTGTGACCCTGGTCAAGTCACTGACCCTCCTAGTGCCCTCAGGCAAGTGCTGATCTATATCGATAGTCAAAGGTCCCCACCAGTGTCCCCTTACTAGGAAGTCACTGGTTCAGTCCTCCAAAAAATAAATCAACAAATATTTATTAAGCACCTACTGGGTGCTAGGCCCTTGGGAGACAAGAGTTTGCATTCTCCTGGGTGAAGGTGACATATAAGCCCACCTTTATATAGTTACATATGTATATGCTAAACTTGCTGTCTCCCCTACAAAAGGTACTAAGTAGAAACTTGGTAATGGTTCATTGATTGATTGAGTAATAATTGCACAACTTTGCTTACAGGACTGCTGTGGGGAAACAGATTTGTGAACCTTAATGAGCTATAGAAAAGTAAGGTGGGGGGGGGGGTGGCCAGGTGGCGCAGTGAGTAAGAGTGCTGGCCTGGAGTCAGGAGACCCAGGATTGGTTCTGGCCTCAGATACTTAACACCCACACAAGTAACTGGCCATGTAACCTTGAGCAAGTTCCTTAACCCCAATTGCTTAAAAAAAAAAAAAACAGTAAGGGGAGGGTTGTTGTTGAGGGGGCTGGGATCCCCTGGTATGGGGAACTCCCAGTGAGGAAACTCCCTCTACCAATGTAGCTTTGCCATGTAGTCTTTGGAGAGTTTTCTCAGGCACTGAAAGTAAAGTGACCCAGCCAAGGTTGCACATCCAATATGGGTCAGAGGCAGGACTTGAGAGGAGGTCTTCCTGACCTGGGACAGCTATGGTGGACAGATTGCTGGGCTAGAGTCAGGAAGACTGCTCTTCCAGAGCTCCAATTCAGCCACAGACACTTCCTCACCGTGTGACCCTGGGCAAGATGCTTCATCCCATTTGCCTCAATCTCTTCATCTGTAAAATGAGCTGGAGAAGGAAATGGCAAACTGCTCCAGTACCTCTGCCAAGAAAACCCCAAATGGGGTCGCAGACAGTCAGACACAACTGAGAAACGATTGAACAACAACGTCCTGACTTGGAAGCCTGTACTCTAGCCACTGCACCATCCTGTCTCTCAGAAATGTGCGTTAGGGAGTGTTAAATAACAAGCTCCATGACCTGCATGTATCCAGTAGGCGCATAATTATCTGCTTCTTGTCTCCTCTGCTAGAATGGAAGTTCCCTGAGGGCAGGAAGTGTTCTGCTGTTCTAAGCATCCCTGGTGCTCAGCACAGAGCTGGCACCCATGTAAGGAGTCAGGCTTGGCTCTGCCCCACACCGACACCCCACCCTTCTCCAAAGGAGACTTTCATTCCTGCTTGGAGGAGGAGAAGGAGGCTGGGGCAGGAGGCTGATCTGCTGTCCTCGGAAGGAGGCATCACTGAACTGGAATCCTTGCTGTCTGCTCCCTAAAACGTTATTAGTCTAGGGGATATGATTAGGTTTAACTAACTTCTGATTACTTTGTTGTTATTATGGGGGGGAGAAGGGCCCCAAGCTTTGACCCCTTTCCCACTCAATACCAAGTCCACAATGAACACACATACAGCAAGTAACAAAGAAACGCACTTATTTAAATTGTAGCAAAACAGAAATCAGAGAAGATACATACCAGACAATAAAGAACAAAGGAGCTCTCCCATTGGGAGTGAGAGAACTCAATGAGAGACAGAGACAGACAGAGACAGAGAGACAGAGACAGACAGACATACAGAGAGAGAGAAAGAGAAAGAGAGAGGAGAGACACAGAGAGAGACTGCTAACCCCTCTCATGCTTCCCCAGTCTGTTCCTTCAGCAGGCTGAAGTGGTGGCCAAGCCTCTGCTGGCAAACCTCTAGGAAGAGAGAGCCCGCCATCACCAGAGCCAGCCTGATTTCCTCTGTGACAACTGTCATTGTTGGGAAGCTTTTTCTGATCTCAAGCCTAAAATCATCTGCTCACAACACCAAGCACCACCCCAGCTTCTGTGAATGAGCAGAACCGATCAAATACCTTTTCCACATGGTGATCAGTCAGTCAAGAAGCATTTACTAAGTAGTTACTCCGCACCAGAACCACTGGGGAAAGATTCCCAAAGACAATGGAATTTAACTAAGTCTTGAAGGAAGCCAGGGAAGGTGCAAGACTTCGTGAGGCAAGAAAGGAGGGCACTCTAGGCATGGGAGGCACCAGTGCAAAGGCGTGGAGTCAGAGAAGGGAAGGTCTGAGGTGAGGGGCAGCAAGAAAAGCAGCTTGTGGATTGTAGAGAGCATGGACTAGAAAAATGTGTGAGGAGACCAGAAAGGTAGGAGAAGGTTGGGTTGTGAAGGACTTTAGAAGACAAACTGAGGACTTGACATTTGCTCTTAGAAGTAATAAGAAGCCACTGTAGTTAATTGACTAGGGGAGTGACATGCTCAGGCTTATACTTTAGGAGAATCACTTTGGCAGCTGTGTGGAGGATGGACTAAAGAGGAGGCCAAGAGTTGAGAATCAGTTAGGAAGCCCAGGTGAGAAGTGATGAGAGCTTGTGCATCTTAAAAGAAAATAACTGTGAAAGGCTAAAGAATTTGGATCAATGAAATGGCCGATCATAACTCCAAAGGACTGGGAATGAAATGAGTTTCCTGAACAAGCTGTGCTATATGATTGGGATGGAATACTATTGTGCTAAAAGAAAAAATGATGAGCAGGAAGGTTTCAGAAAGACTTCCAACAACTGATACAAAGTGAATCGAGTAGAACCAGGACATTACACACAGTAACGATGTCATTAAGATGATCATCTGTGAAAGATTTAGCTACTTTAATCAAGACAATTCCAAAGGAGCCATGATAAAAAATGCTGTCCACCTCCAGAGGGAGAACTGATGGGAGTCTGAGGGCAACTTGAATTGTACTTTTAAAAACTGCTTTGTTATTTTGTTTGCATTTTCTTCCTTAACACAATTAACATGGAAATATGATTTGTATGACCTCACATAGCTAGATATAATAAACAGGATAAATAAAAATACAAAAAAATAAAAATGCCTTCTCAGGGAGAGGGGAGGAGTGGGAAGGGGGTGCAGAATTTAGAACACAATTTTTTTTAAAAATTATTACATTATTACAAATTTTTAAATTTTCATGCCGTTGGGAAGTATTTCATGCAATTTTTAATAAAGCAAATTTCCCACCTCCTGGTGATGTGCCAGAGGTGTAGGAAGGGACAGCCATTTTTAGACATGAAAATACCACACAAATGTGTTTTGCTGGACTGTCACTTATTACTAAGAAATGACTTTTACTTGAGGCGGATAGTTAAGTTGGGGGAGGGGCAAACTAGTGATGCAGAGAATAGGAAAAAAAGGAAGGAAAAAAACCCCGAGGAAGCATTTTAAAAATTCACAGAGGAAAACAAGAAAATACAAAAGGGGCCCAGACAGGTTTCATATAGAATCGTCTTTCTCACCTTTGTATATTGAAATGTCTATGTTAATGATTTGCTAGTTCACAAAATAAAATTTTTAAAAATCAAAAGAATTTATCAAGTGCCTACTATGTGCCCGGTCGTGTGGCAAGTGATGGGGAAACTGAGGTAAAAATGCAGCAGTCCTTGCGTTCCAAGCTCACTCTCTAAGCCGCAGAGCCAAGGTCGGACCGCGACGCGAGGACAACGGTCACGCACCAGGGAGAGCAGGGACCCCATCAAAGGGACACGAGCCACGAGCCCAGCAAGGGGACTGGGAGCCACGCGGAGAAGTTTAGCCTGCTTTTGTGGGGAAGGACTCACTGGCAAATGACGAGGATTTGTATTCAAAGCCTCAATAAGACATTTAAAAAGAAAAGGAAAGGACCAAGTTGGACAAGACATCACTCAGGTCTCTTCCAGCTGCGGCATCTGTGCACCCCCCCCACACACACACACGAGGACTGGCCGCTTCCTTCCACGGACCCCTGGGGCGCGGGGAGTATCCTTCCATGTGCCCGCTACTAAGCATCCTCCCCAGGAAGTCCTCCCTGCCTCCGCTCCGCCCCCTGGGTACCCGGGGATGTCTCGGGCGGCAGCTCCCAGAGGCTCCCAGCCCCGAGCCCCAGTGCGGTCCCCGGCTGTTGGTCTTCTGCTCACCAATGCAGGGCGGGGGGGGGAGGTATCTGTGGGTCTCTCCTGCCACCTTCTGGCAAGCTCTTGGCATTCTTTCTAAGCAAGAAGGGGAGAGAAGAGACAGAGAGAAAGGGATGGAGACAGGGAGGGGGAAAGGAGAGAGAGAAAAGGAGTGGGAGAGAAGGAAAGAGGTAGAGAGACAGAGACACAGAGATAGAAAGACAGCGACAGGACAGAGACAGAGGAGAGAGAAACATGGAAACAGAGAAAAAGATAGACAGAGGAGAGGAGGAAAGGAGAGAGAGTGCAAGAGGGAGGGAGGAAAAGAGGAAGGGATGGAAGGAGGGACAGAGGGAAAGAGAGAGGGAGGGAGAGACAGGAGAGGAGGGGGGAGGGAGAGACAGATAGAGACAGATCTGTCCTGGAGCTCATGCCTCCAAAAGGGCCAGAGTTGGAAATCCATCTGAGAGAAGAACTCCAGAGTCCATGTTTCATGGGAGATGTGCCCTCCCCCCCATCCTTGAAGTATGTCACAGCTCTGGGACTATTTTGAAAGCTAACAGTTAAGCTAGCTCCAGCTATCCGAATGGAAATGCTGCCTCAGAAAATCCTAAGAACTTACATGTCCTTAGAAAGACCTCAGGCCAACCCTAACCCACCCCCTTCATTTTACAGACGAGAAAACTGCAGCCCGTGGAGGTGAAGATGCTGACCCAGGGCCACACGGGCTGCCCCTCCCCACTCTGAATGCTGCCTCCTCAGAATACAAAGCAAGTGTAGATAAAGTTTGAACCCGGAGCCCTCCCTTTCCAAAGTCACACGGGGAGGCTCAGGGCCCCCCATCACCGGAGATCACGGGGCCACACTGTGACTTAGATCTGATAGGGGCCTGAGGAAGGGCAAAGCGTCCTCCATGTGACCAGCAGCTGGATCAGGCCTGTGAGTGGCCTCTGTGCTTCCAGCCTGGGAAAGATGGAGAGACCCCACAATAAAATAACAAAGGAAAACAGAGACCTTGGTTACAAAGGATGGCTCAGTGGGTAGGGTGAAAGCATCAAGCCGGAGAAGCCTGCGGGCCGGGCTTCTCTGTCTTCTCAGCGCTTATTTTCACAAGCATTCAGAATCAATCACCCCTTGCCCCGCCCCACTGAGCCAAAAGGCAAAAAAGGTCCTTCCATAAACATCCACAAACCTGCAGAGTCTGGCACAACCAATCCCCGCCTTGGCCTCGTCCTAAGCCGAAGGCTCTTAGGCCCGAGCTGAGACGCCTGCTTCATCTTCAGCTTCCTGCTTTATCAGCTTCAGTTCTCAGAGTTCTAACGTCTTCCCAATCTAATCCCCTCACTTTACAAACAAGGCAACTGAGGCCTGAGGGGCTTGTGGGACTTGCCCACAACTGTAGTTCATCCTTGTACCTGCCCCCACTGGGCACGGGAGAGCATCCATTCCATTCTGGAAGCCAGGCCATTATTTCTGAAAGGCTGCTGGCATCTCAGGGTTGGGTACTGCACCTGTGGATTTGGTTTATGGGAATATTGGTGTGGCCCATTTTAATGCAACTGGGTCCAGGGTTGTACTTTTTCATTGCTACTCAGTTGTGTTTGACTCTTTGTGACCCATTTGGGGTTTTCTGGAAAAGATACTGGGGTGGTTTGCCATTTCCTTCCCCAGCTCATTTTACAGATGAGGAAACTGAGGCAAACAAGCGTCTGAGGTCAGATTTGAACTAAGGAAGATGAGTCTTTCTGACTCCAGGCGTGGTGTTCTATCCACTGCACCATCCAGCCCAAAACACTCTGAGCTCTCTGTCTAAGGCCTCTTGGAGTTAATTGTTTGTGTCTCTAGGCTCAGCTTCAATGATGTGAATGCCAAGGCTGCCCCACTGCTACTCAACACCGGAAAAGCCTTCTGGAATTTGCTCCCCAGCTTATCTTCTGGCCCTCCAAGGACAGGCATCCAGCTCTTCTTGTGTTTATGTAGAGATCTATTGAGTTGTCTATAGAGAGAACTGGAGGCTTCTGCCACACGCCCACTCAGAGCAGAACCACCACATCCTGCATCTCACCGCTGAACAGCAGCCCTGGCATCAGAGCTGGAGCCCTGTGGAGCCAACATGGCTGCCGATGACATAATAGCAGCCAAAGCTTTCGCTCTCACTGTCTTAGAGCAAGACTCTCTTTGGGTGGTTTTCACAAAGTTTCCTAGAACTATATTATCTGATTGAATGTGAGCTCCTACAGACGACTGGCCCCTTGAAGACACAGATGAATGCATACAGGCTATGTCAGGTCTTTCTCCCTACTGACCTTCCCTTCCAACAAGTACCTCTAATGCTCAGCACTATGATATTTCTCACCCAAATAAAACCCTCCAGAACTTGGCTTCATCAGTAGGATAGTGACTTTCAATCAAAAAACTAGGGTGACTTCCCAGGAGTGCCAAAGGAGTGAGCATGGCCATCCCTTTGTAGAATTCAAGCAGGGCTAAGACTTGTATCTTTTATGCATCCTAATGTCCCTCTCCCTCTCCCCCACCAGAATATTCTGTTCATATTTCCACATAAAATATTATTGTAATAAAATGTAACCATCATTAATTAAGATGAGAGCTTTTCAACTTGGGGTCTGTGAACTCTCTTTCCATATACAGATAGATAGATAGAGACATTGATATATATTGATAACTGTGTTTCAAAATAATTGGTTTCCTTGGTGATTTCGCTTATTTTACTTTATGCGATTAAAATCTTTATTCTTCCGCGAAGAGGTCCTTTATGCTTCACCCGACTGCTGCCCAAGGAGTCCAGGACACACACACACAGAATCCCTGGCTTAGACCCTCTCCTCTTTTCCCTGAGAAACAAAAAGATGAATAATATGAGATACTTTCAGGCAATGGGGCTAACTACCAGGGTGAAAGACTAGAGAGCATGTTGTTTGCTGAGCAAACAGAAACACTGGTTTCCCCGCCTAAAGTGAGAGTCTTTCATGTTTGTTGTCAGTTCTTAGGATGCAGGAAAACAAAACACAAAAAAACAGTTGTTACCACAGATGGGAAGTCCCACCCTGAACTCCAGCTGTGTGCACCAACAATGTAACCTCCATTTCTTCTGGGGTCACAGTTAAGGGACACTAAGCATTTTTTACTCATAGTATGATGCTCAGCTCGGGTCTTTCAAACATAAGTTTCTCTCTGGGACAGCCCACATGCTCAACAATGACCTTGGATGGATGTCTTGGTTTGCTCCTTCTATATTCCCTCATTTTCCTTTGAACCTGGTCCTGACGTGCAGAAGGAGGCACACTTTGTCAGACATGGACAAGACTTGGATCCATTTTGCTTAGCTCTACTTGGTTGTTAAAAGGGAGGCTTCTCAGGAGAACATTGTGCATAGTAACAGCAATATTGTACGATGATTAACTGTGAATGATGAACTATTCTCAGGAACACAAGGATGCAAGACAGTTCTGAATGATTTAGGATGAAAAATGTTCTCCGTCCCCAGAGAAAGAAGTGCCATAGTCTGGTTATTTTTTAAAGATATCTTTTATTATTATTATTTTGCTTTTTTTGGAGGGGGGAGGGCAGGGCAATTGGGGTTAAGTGACTTACCCAAGGTCACATGGCTAGTTTTGTGTTAAGTGTCTGAGTTCGGATTTGAATTCAGGTCCTCCTGACTCCAGGACTGGTGCTCTATTCACTGCGCCACCCAGCCACCCCCTGTAGTCTGAATATAGATTGAAGTAGACCTTGTTTTACTCTATTTTTGTTAGGCTTCTTTGTTGTTGGTTTTGCCTACATTTCCTTTTACAACATGACTAACATAGAACTCAAACTTTTAAAAAACATGTTAAAATTGTTTTGACATGTAATTGGGGAAAATAAAATACTAGATAAATCATTGTTTTAAAGGGAGGGTTCTTTGGGGGATGGAAGTGTGAAGGGAAGCACTCAGGAGTGACAATGTTTAAAAGGATCCATTTACACATTCCTTTTCAAAAATGGGTCCTTGATGCACTGGCAAAGCAAAATGGACTCCCTAATTGGATTATCAGCTGATATGGCTTCTCCTAATCTGTGCCCAAAAGAGAGGAGGCAGATCTCACGATGGCAAAGGTCCGTAGGAGTCATGTTCCAAGGTCTTATTGACTCCAGGCTGTCAGAGATCTCAAGGGTCTCTGGACTCCACCACTACAGCATCAAATACTAGTCTAGCTCAAAGGGAGCCCTGGATTCCCTGAGTTACCCACTCCACCTTTGAAAGAGCACCAGTCATCAGGAAACCTTCCTTGTGAAAATGATACATGTGACAATAGCAGTAGTAGTAGTGGTGCTGGTGCTGGTGGTGCTGGTGGCGGTGGTGGTGATGGTGGTGCTGGTGGCAGTGGTGGTGGTGGTGGTGGTGCTGGTGGCGGTGGTAGTGGTGGTGGTGGTGGTGCTGCTGCTGCTGCTGCTGGTGGTGATGGTGGTGATGGTGGCAGTGGTGGTGATGGTGGTGCTGGTGGCGGTGGTGGTGGTGGTGCTGCTGCTGCTGCTGCTGGTGATAGTAGTGCTGGTGGCGGTGGTGGTGGTGCTGGTG
>NW_027186383.1:8923323-8929484 GCF_028583685.1 Petaurus breviceps papuanus
GGTGCTGGTGGTGGTGGTGGTGCTGGTGGCGGTGGTAGTGGTGGTGCTGCTGCTGCTGGTGCTGCTGCTGCTGGTGATAGTAGTGCTGGTGGCGGTGGTGCTGGTGCTGGTGCTGGTGGCAGTGGTGCTGGTGGCGGTGGTGCTGGTGGTGATGGTGGTGCTGGTGCTGGTGGTAAACTACCATTTATAGAGCCCTGTGAAGTTTTCATAAAAAGTATCTCTTTTTATCTTCATCCCAGCTTTGGGAGGCTTTTATCCGCATTTTACAGAAGAGGAAACTATGTCACACAGAGGGTAAGTGACTTGCCCAGGATGACAAAGAGAAATGATGGACTCTGGGGATGGACAAAGATACAGTTTGGGACTTGGCCACGCGAGGATCCATTTGTTTGACCACGCTGGTTACGAGTTTTTAATTTGAAGCAATATGCATTGGAGAGAAAGGGATGTTTAGCAATCATGATGGCAGCAAAGAGGAATGCTGCAACATTTTAAAGAAGGAAGCAGAGAAAAGATAGTTTCAAAAGCAAGGGTGGAATTGCTAAAGCAATGGGTAGAATTATCATATACTATTTTAAAAAGGAAGAGGTATGAAATGGAAAGTTAGGGTTTCCTGCACAGTCCTCTTGTCCGTGTTTTGCTGTATATGGAAATGGTCTTTTTGTTTTAAAGTTGAAGCTTTTTGATGAATTTAAATAATTTTTTTGTTAAAAATATTTTTATTTAAAAAATAAAATTTTAATAGGGGCGGCCAAGTGGCTCAACAAGTAAAAGCACTGGCTCCAGTGTTGGGATGACCTGGGGATCAAATCTGGGCTCAGATACTTAGCACCACACCCAGAAATAACTGGCCATGTAACCTTGAGCAAGTTACTTAACACTGATTGCTTTAAAATAAATAAATTAATTAAAAAATAAAATTTTAAAAATCTTTTTTGGCAACTGAGCAATGGATGAATTGGAGAAGTGTCAAGAGTCAAGCAGATAAATTAGGAGGTTGGTGGAATATTGCAGGGGGAAGGTATCACTATGATGCCTGTGGGAATAAAGAGATTTTTTGAAGGTAAGAAAGGACTTGGCCACAAATTGGCCATGGAGGGGGAATGAGAATGCAGAGTCAAAGACACCACTGAGTTTTTTAGTCTAGCAAGAACATAGCATGAATTAACAAAAACAGTCTCAGATTTGGAGGGAGAAAATCTAGATTCAAATCCCACCTTACTAACTCCGTGGCCCTGGGCAATCCATGTCCTGTCTCTGGGCCTTAGTTCTCCCTCTGTGAGACCAAAGGGCTAGACAAGATGACCTCTAGGCTCCCTTCCAACTCCCAATATGTGAGCCTGTGAGATGAGGCTGAAAAGGAAGGTTGGAGCCAGATTGAAAATGGTGCCAGAAGCCAGGAAAACGTTTGTATTCTTTTTAATCATCAATAAAGAGCCATGGAAGATTCTTGAGCAGAGGAGAGGCCAGATTAGACCTAGACACTGGAAACATTGAGAAGTGAGATTCAGTAGATGTGCATAAGCTATGAGGTCAGAGATCCTGGGTTCAAATTCCACTTCTAGGACTTGGACCTTGCACCAGGAATGTCACCTTCTTGGGTCTCAGTTTCCTTATCTGTCAATGAAGGGGTTGGAATAGATGACTTATAAGGTCCCTTCCAGTTCATGAGTGGCCATCCTTGTCCCTTGAGAGTACTCTCTTCCCTGCTGTCCCCACTTTCTGATAGGACTCTGGCACCCAGAGATCTTGTAAGGTCATTACCTCCCTAGGAACAGATGGGAGGACCAGGAGAATGCAAAGATTGCACCTACCACAACTCCTTCCCACATGACCTTGGTTGGCAGGGTGGGCCCACCGTTGGATGTCTGTTTCCTCTTCTGTGAAATGGGAGGTCTACTATCACTTGCCTCGGAAATTTTATGGTGAGATAATGCATATGACATGTTCTCCAAACCTGAAATAAGTACAAATGTCAGCTTCCTTTACCAGGATGGGGGCTCTCCTGGACTGCTGGGTGCCCATCCTACTTGGTTAGGTGGAAACCCTCCTCTGACTGAACCAATCAGAACTAGGTGGAACAAGAAGCCTGATCTCATTGGAAGGGGTCTTAGTCACAGCCTGAGCAGCCTGTATAGAAAGAGCAGCAAGTTCAGGACCAAGGAGAGATTCTGAGGTTCTGGCATTGGAGAGATGACCAGATCTGGGCCAGAAAGTGCCCGCAGCACAGGGGCCACCAGGGAATGCAGAAAGAGGAAGAAAGCTGCCCAACGAGTGGGATTTTCCCAACAGCTGTGATTGTTCTCCTAATTTTAAGTATCTTAGGAACTCTCTAAATCATCGGGGAGGGAGCCACGTGGATCCAGGGAGGCGTTATTTTTATCCCTGTGAGCTAATCAGTGCAAGAGGTGGACCGTTTTCATCATTCTCTTGGCTCTGTCTTCTCCCCAAGCCTGGGGTGCTCTCCACTGTCCAGTCGCCTTCTTCCTTCAGGGCTCCTCCTCCTCCTCCAGGAAGCCCCTTTCCCATTCCCCCAAGTTCTAGCACTGCCCCCAATACCGTTGTACCTATTTTCTATGTATAATGATACATGAACATGCTGTGCCCCCAACAGAATAGGAGCTCCTTGTGGGCAGGGACTTTCCCTTTTTGTCTTTACACCTCAGTATGTTGTTGCTTAGTCATTTGCAGGTATGTCCAAGTCTTGGTGACCCCATCTGGGGTTTTCTTGACAGAGATACTGAATGCATTTCCTTCAGCAGCTCATTTAACAGATGAGGACACTGAGGCCAACAGGGTTAAAGTGACTTGTTGCACAGCTGTTAAGTGCCTGAGGCTGTATTTGAACTCAGGTCCTCCTGACTCCAGGTCTCCAGGCTCTGTCCATGGGCATTGAATAAATAAATGACTGAGTAATTGATACATACATTGTATTTACTTATCTGTGTGCGCAGTCTTCCCTCTTTGAAGGAAGGTGCCATGCTAGAGGGGGTGTTTGACAAAGACTTGCTGGGGGCCTGGTTTCAGGCTGTGCACATACCAGATGCTCAGGAAAGGTTTGCTGATTGAGAGATGGGCTCATTCAGAAGGAGGTGAGGGTCTGGTGATGGGAATCCCTTCTCTCCCCTCCCACCTGAAACAAGCTGGCTAGCAATGGAAGTCTTCCTCTCCTGGGGAAGCCACGCTCCCGATCTCCTGCAGAGTGAAGAGCCCCAGACTGGGCACCTCGGGGGGAGCCAGGGAGACAAAGGCTTCCTTGGATAATGAAGCCTCCCACAGCAGTGGCTGCTCTTTCAAGCAGTGACAACCCCTCCCCCCGTTTCCATGGTGACAGCCCAGGCTCCCATTTCCATGGCAATACTCGCAGGAGGTTCCCAAGCCCCATATTTATTTTATAAACTGAAATTTTCCAGCAGTTTTTTTTTCCTCTAGCCCAAACGCCAGCCTCCAACAGGCCTTCTTATATCGGGGAAGGCCCCAGCCTGGAGAGGAAGGCCAAAGGGTAGCCTGGGAGTAAAGCAGAGGGCAAATACAGGGCAAGAGAGGAGAGAGGAGCTGGTGAGGGGAATTAGCTGCCCCGGACTAGGAAGAAATCCCTACAGGCAATGCTGTTTGCTCACCCATCGGGGTTGGGCTGTGAAAGGGCCAGGGCAGCCTAGAGACAGCGGGAGTTCAGAGAGCAAATGGGAACGCATCTTTATCACAGCATCTTGAGATAAAGAATGGTGCAGCCCCGGAGCCATGGTCCCTGGGGTCTGAGCACATCCCTGGAGGGGCCAGGAGTTGGCACATCTCTCCCTGTCAGGCCAGCATAACCACCATCCTCCACACCCCAGTGGCGACTCCAGGAAATAGAGCCCAGGGTAAGGTCAAAAGGCAACCCAGAATGTGGGCGGAGTCTGGCCCTGGGCTAACCCACCCAGAAGGAAAGAGGGCCATGACTTTCTTCCCTCTTGTTTCCAAACTTTGATCTCAGGGATCACGTCCAACTTGCTGACCTGAAATGTGTCATTGCCCTCTTCTCTCTGTAGGACAAAGGCACATAAGAATTTTAGCCTGTCCAAAATGAGGGGAGACTGAGGCCCAGAGAAATTTAAGACTTGCCCATTGTCCTCTGCCTTGTGGCAACAAAGGGCTGAGACCCAGGTCTCCTCACTTCCGGTCTAGTTTTCTCTCCCCTGCCCCCTCACTGCCTTTTTGGAAGGACATCAAAGGGTAGAACTGGCCCCACCCTGCTTAGGTACTTGCCTACCCAGTGTGATTTATGGGATGCTGAGAGGGGCCACAAAACACCCCTGAGGGCAAGCTGTGGTACCTGAAATTCTACCATTAGAAACTCATTCCTTGGGGTGCCTCTTCTAGGAACCTGCTTTAAACAGCTCGAAGGCTACAGAAGGGAATAGCCCTAAGCCCTTATTAGCCACTGACATTTTGGTGTGAATTAGAGGATCGAAGTTTTAGTTCCGGAAGGGACCTTAGACTGTAATCCTCTCATTTTAAATAGAAGAAGACAGGTGCAGAGAGACCATTGCAGCTCCTAAGTGTCGGAGTCAGGATCAGAATCCAGGTCTTCCTGATTCTAAGCCCGGGGCTCTCTCCACTGCGCCTCTAGTCGGTTTGGCTACCCTCCACCACCGTCTTGCTTCCTTCACTCCCATCTTCTTCCAGTCAGGTCAGAGGGCCCTTCACTTGCACTTATGGGGAGCTATTTGCTGGGCTGAAATGTAAAGACCCCCGCCTGGCCTTCAGGTGCCAGAGAGAAGAGTTAAATTCCGGGGCCCCAAGAAACCAAGAAAGGGTATGTGGGTGCTGGGTGCCACGGGCCCAGACTGGTGTAGGATTTCAGAGAAGGGTAGAAAGGCTGGCTGTGCTCACAGGAAGCTTTCTGGGGGAGGTGGGATCAGTGTCAAATGACCTCTAAGCCCCACACCCTCTGCTCTTTTCCTCCTCCCCTTCCTCCCCAACACCCTCCAGGCTAGGCCAACCCATTCCTGCCTCTGATGGAGGCACAGCGCTTCCATCTTCCAGGCTGGTGGTCTCCCCTGGTCCAGTGTGAAGACTGGAGACCCAGAGAGCTGAGGTCTGGCCTCAGAGCCCCAGGAAGGTTAAGTGATTGAGCAAGCCTACACGGAATCAATGGCATGGGTAGGACTCGAACACAGGGCCTCTGACCCCAGGCCTGTCTTTATGATGACCATCAGCAGCAGGGCTGGAATTTGAGTCCAGGTCAGTTGACTCCAAACCCTGCTGTTTTGCCATCCTGTGCCCTGTGTGACCTTGAGAATGAGGGGGGTGGGCTGCATGTCCCTGAGGGTGGCTTCTGGCTCTAAATCCTGAATCCTCTGGCACAATTCCATATTATGAAATGGCAGCAATCTGGTAATTATCAGCATCCTGATCCAAGCCATGCTGCAGAAATGATTCACTGTGGACGGGATTCTGCCAACCAGAAAGCTCCTAATTACCTTGGAACTGGGCTGGGAGCACGAATGCGTAACTAAGCGTGGACATTTTTGTGCCCAAATGAATCTGAGGCTTGTAGAAGATGGCTAAAGAACAGAGGGTCGTGGCCTAAAACCCTCTCATTTTACAGATGTGGAAACTGAGGCATGAAGAAGTGACTTGTCCAGGGTCACACAGGCAGAATGTGTGAGTGGGGATTTGAACCCAGCCCCTTCTGGCTTTGAGGCCAACTCTCTCTCCACACATAGTAGGTGTCCAATAAATGGGGATTAAATTTGGATTGAATTATCAGATGCAGGATGAAGTGGAACACAGGAATGGCGGCCCCAGGAAAGCCCTGCAGCCCTGAGATAGGAGAGGACAGAAAAGGGGCTAGGGTGAGAGGTGGTCCTGAAGTTGTGAACCCATGAAGTCTGTTTCCTCGCCTGCAAAGTGAGGGGGGACTGGGGGGCTGTGAATGCTTAACGGTCTAAGGGTCCTACTCTTCCAGCTCTGGACCTAACAAGCTGATTATTATAACCAGGCAGTGGGGGGGGGGGGTCACCTTGCCCCAGCGGCTTCAGGATTTAGAGCCAGAAGCCACCCTCAGGGACATGCAGCCCACCCCCCTCATTCTCAAGGTCACACAGGGCACAGGAGGGGGACACGGGGGGGGGGGGGGAGGAAGCAATGCTTTGGGGGTCCCTTGGCAGCCATAT
>NW_027186383.1:8929494-8950353 GCF_028583685.1 Petaurus breviceps papuanus
CGAAGCATGGACTGAGGAAGGAGGCCACTCCCGGCCTGAGAGGGCACAGCAAATAGCCCAGCTTGACTAAGGGGAAGAGCAGGACCCAAGAGCTGTGGGTGAGAAGCCTGGAAAGGCAGGCCATAGAGAGCCACTCTGGGTGCTTGAGCACAGGGAGACGGCGAGACCTGCATTTTAGGAAGATGTCCTCTTAGAAGAGAAACCATCTCTCCATCATGGTGGGATAGAAGACAGCGGACTGGTTACCTGCGTGGCCCTGGGCAAGTCATATTTCTGAGCCTCTGTTCCCTTAAAATGAGGGGGCTGCACTAGCCCCATCATCCTCTCTCTCATCTCAATGATCATTCTCTCTGGGACCAAGCCCCCTCGCCAGCCCCATCTCCCTACAGCACACACCACAAGTCAGAGGTCAACGATTTTATTCTTTTATGGGCATTTCCCAAAACAGGAATCTAACAGATGAAACGTATGTAGCATCTGGAGTCCCATCCCAGGAGGGGGAGCTGCCGGGCAGCTGAGGGCAGGACCCTTAGATTAATGCAAGGAGAGCCACCTAGGTCCTTTTGTTAATCAAGGTTTCAGGCTGCACATTGTTAGCATATTAAATGACCAGGGAAATCATGCAAAGTCAAGGACAAGGACACATTTTATATCTGCCCCAACCCCAAGGCCAGGGGCTGGGAGATGGAGGAGGGGAGAAGGGAGGAAGGAAAAGGAGAATTCCTAAAAGCAAGGAGGAGGCTGGGTATAAATGCACCAGCTCATTCTGGCCTTTTCTTTCAGGGCCTTCCCAAATTCAAACGGGGACCGGGGACCGGAGCCTATCCTCCCACCCCCACCCTCACCCTCACCTCTCCCCTTTTAAAGGCCAGCTCTAATTCTGGAGAAGCTAACCGGTCGGACCCAACTCCAAGTAGCATTGGGTCACACCTGAAGCAAGGCTCAGTGCTTTGGATGTGGGGCCTGAGGGCCTGGGTTCAAAGCCCCCTCTGCCCACTTTGTAAATGAAGGGACTGGACCAGATGGTCTAAATCCCAGGATTAGGCCCTCTGCTAAGTCCAAGGATGAATGACCGATTCTGCCCCTGGCTCCCTCTTCTGATGTGGATTCAGGAGTCTCCCACTCGGGTGGGCTCCAGAATGTGTGCCCCACAGACTCCCTAATACCAGTGATGCCCCACCCACCCACCCAATGTGCTTAGATGAGCTATTGGCCCTGCCACTCCCTGCCTAGCCTGGGAACTCTAATCCTTTCCTCCCTGCACCAATGGCCACTGCCTACTACCATGGTCAGCGGCACCGGGTGACTTTGGCCCCGCTCACATTTTTTTGGTTCTGCTACATGGACAGATTGTACTTGCCTGGTTCTCTGTGCTTCTCCTTCCCTGAGAACAACCCTCCCTCCCTCTCTACCCATAGGGCCCTGGGAAGAAATACGCTGGGGCATCAGACTAACTTTGTGCTTTTCATCTAGGGCAACTCCTGGGTGGCCCCTGTTCTCTGTCCTCTACCCCTCACCCCACCCCCAAGATGGCAGAACCCCGGGTCAAGGCCTTCCCAACACTCCCAGGAAGAGAGTGGTAACCTACAGAGAAGGTCCTTTGGGGCCATGGGAGACACACTGGCTTCAGAGTTAGAAGACCTGAGGTCAAGTTCCAGCTCAGCTAGGTTATCCTGGGCTGGCCTTCCCCAGCCTGTTTCTCCAACTGTCAAATGAGGAGGTTGGATTCAGTGACTTCTCACTCTAGCTTGACAATAACCTCCTACGTCTAGACTGACCATCCCATGACCCCTCCTCATCTCCAGCCACTGAAACCCAAAGCATGGGTCCCACTGAATTTTTGTTTCCAAGTCACCAAATAAATGCAATCCCAAGATCCAGATCACCACCCCCCCCCCCAGCCTCAAAGCTACTGTCAGGCCCTGCTAAGAGATACGGGGTAAACAGAGGGGAACCCCAGGGGGTTACAGCACAGGCAAGGGAGGGCAGGGCAGGCATAGAAAAGTCTGGAGCAGGACAGTCTAAAGGAAGGCTTTCCTAGGTAGAAGCAAAGTGGGGCCTAGGGAGGGAGGGAAGGGAAGGGAAGGGGCAGAGGCCAACAGCAGGGAAGGGAAGGGATAAGGCCAGCAGCAGGAAAGGGAAGGGGCAGAGGCCAACAGCAGGGAAGGGAAGGGAAGAGATAAGCCTAGCAGTGGGGAAGGGAAGGGGCAGAGGCCAGCAGCGGGGAAGGGAAGGGATAAGGCCAGCAGCGGGGAAGGGAAGGAGAGGTCAGAAGAGAAGTCCACTACTGCTTGCAGATCACCGTCTCCACCACAAACGTGTTCTCAAAATGTCGGATAGAGTGGCAATTTCCAGCATTCCGCTTGTTGATGCCTGAAAGGAGCACACACACAAAGTCCCATCAGTCTCAGGGAGAGCGGGCTGGCACACTGAACCACAACAGGCACTGCTGGGTAGACCTCTGTCCCCTAGGTCTATCAATGCCAAGGAGATGACGGCTAAAGGCCAGTGGTGACAGACAAGGGCTGAGCCGACCAGTTTGGGGCCCTGGAACTTGGCCATGCATTTTCCCAGCCTCAAGAACTTGAAAGAATTAAGATTAGCACCAAGGAGAGGCTGCATTCTTTTTCACAGCAGAGAAGTGAATTAGTAAAAGTTCAAAGTACTGAGAAATCTCCCTGACTAGAGAGGCAGGGCATAAAGGTGGGCATCTTGCCCTGCCTGGCCCTCTGCCCCGGAGGCAGGTGGGATCCTTGGCCAGAGGAGCCCTGAAGCTAAACCCCAGGAATGAGACTGAGGAGGATTCGCAAGAATCTACATGACTCTCTGTCCCTTCTGGTTTATCATGCCCATCTCCAGTGTGGAAGGTAGTTGGGGACAGTAGGCGGAATGGTTTGGAGCCTAGCTCTGGCGTTCTTACTCTGGGTTTGACCTGGAAGCAAACTTCCCCTCTCTGGGCTTCAGTTTCCCCGTCTGTAAAATGAGGGGTTGGACTCCATGCTTCTTAAAGTATCTGAAGTCTATGGGACTACGACCACCCCCACCCTTGGGACCACAATGCAGGCTCTGCTTTTTCATGAGTTAAGGAAGCCGGCTTCGTGGCCCCCTTGAAGCAGGGATCTTGGGGGAAGCTGAGATTAAGGGAAAAGCCTGGACCGGCCCTCAGAGGCAGTGGCGCCCGGGGCAAGGCCAGCACTCTCTTACGTCTCCTCGTGGTACGGCGCCGCAGTCTGTAGGTCTCTTTGCCGCTGCACAGGCGGTAGATGAAGGAGCCCAGCTGCTGCATGTCGCTGACGTGCTCCGTGACGATCATCTCCTCCTGGATGATGTACGTCTGGGGCAGGTAGGTCCCCTTCTGAAACAAAGAGGCCACACACAAGCGTCAGTCCACCGAGTCAGGCTCCCAAAAGGGCCACCAAATTCAATTCAATTCACTTCAGTAAATGATATTTCAGCCCCTGTTCACATGCCAAAATACAAAGATTCCCTGCCCTCTAGAAGCTTACGTTCTATGGGGGAAACTCTGTGAACCCAGCCAACTCAATACAAAACAAAATATCTCTGAAGTTCTGGGTGGGATGGGAGGGGAAGGGAAGCATACAAGCCACAGGGAAGATCAAAAGAAGCTTCATGTAAGAGATGATGTTGGAACTGAGACCTGAGGTGGCATAGGAAAATCTACCAGGCAGGAGAAGTGGGAAAACCTTGTGGTCACAGGGCACAGCCTGAGCAAAGGCTGGGAGGCTGGACATACGATACTGTGCACAGAGAACAGCCAACAGATGGGTCTGGCTGCAGTGTGGAGCATATGGAGGGAGGAGGCAGGTCTGCAGAGTCAGAATGGCGGCAGATGTGGATGGCTTGAACCTCCCCGCAGGCGTTTGTTTTATTGAAGCAGACGGGGGACCACTGAGGCTTCTCAGGGGCCGGTGACAGACTCAGGGTCACACTCTAGCACTATCCCTGGCAGCTGGGAGGGGCGGGGAGGGGTCCGCACCCACCTTCACATTCACCAGCAGCTCCAGGAGGTTCCTTGGGGGCATCACAATGGTGGTGTTGAGCTCAATGACGTAACACTTGTCCAAAGCAATGTCATGGTAGGCAGTCAGGCCCTGGAACCAGGAGAGAGTCAGCACCTCGTGTCTTGCCTGGTTTCTGCCTGAGAACACTCAGTTCTTAGACTAGGACCCAGGGGGCACAGCAGAAAGAACCTGGTATTGAACCAACCGCCATGCTCCTTGTTTGTGTAACCTTAGGCAAGGTACTCGACCCCACTAGGCTTCAGTTTCCTCATCTGCAAAATGGGCTGGGACGGCCCCTTGAGTCTGTTCCATTTCTAAGATCCCAAGAACCCCTCTGGTCCTCTGCTTCTTCCCATGCAAAACAAGGGGATGAGGCTGGAGGGCTTTCGATGTCCCTCCCAGCTCCAGATCTGAGACCCTGGAATCCTCGGAACCTCCCAGAAGCTCACTACCCAGATATGGAAATCTCCAGGCCCTCCCAAGTCTCTGCAGCACTGTGACCACACAGCACCACCTCACGGGGCTCACGTGAGATCATGTCTCTGAGGTGCTTTGGAAACCTTCCAGGCCTCACTATAAATGTCAGCTCTTACCCAGGAAGCGTTTAAAAATGCAGAAAAGGAAGGAAGAGGCCATGCAGGAGACCACATGACCGTGCAACCACGTTCGATTTAATGCTCTGGGAGGAAGCAGGCCAGATGGGGGGATGCATCATTTCACACACAACCCTTTTCTCTCAGTGTTTTGTGTGTCAATACATTCACATTTGCAGATTATTTTCTAGTTTATAATAAAAAAAATTTGTAAAATTTTTAAAAATACCATCTCTTATTCTCATAACTGAGATATGTATTGGACATAGAATGTCAGAGCCGGAAGGGCCAGCAGAGACCCCTCAGTCCAGCCCCTCTCATTTTACAAATTAGGAAAACAAGTCCTAGAGAAATTACTTCGGACAACAGGATATAGATCTTCAGCTGGAAGGGACCCCCAGATCAATCATCTCATTTTCCAGACAGGGAAACTGAGGCCCAGGGGAGTTACTACAGCCGCTAACGGCCATGCAGACCCCAGGACCCAGGCCAGAGGTCTTTGCACGATGCCACAACCCGAGTCTCTACACATATACGTGTGACCCCAGCTCCTATGGCTGACCATATCAGCCAGACGCCATTGTTCCTTAAAGCTGCAGAAACATCACTAATTTCGGTGGAAGAGACTTCTGAAGCTGGAGGAACGCAGCCACAGAGCAGCCCTGCTGCTCTGGCGATTCCAGCTAATACAGAACTCCCCCGACAGCCGCCCTTCTGGCCATGGGCCTAAGAGTGAGAAGGGCTAGGCTTTGAATGGCGTCACGGATTGGCCAGGGTCACCTCCCTCCACAAACATCTCCGCCTCCTGGGCAAGGCCCCCTACCCGCTGGAAGTCGTGGATGATGTCTGCTGGGTCACCACCCCCAAACTGGGGCACAGGGATGTTGATGTGCTCATAGTCCTCCTTGATGTAAATCTCCACGTTCTCCTGAAGCTCCAGACGGCTGTGAAAGGGGGAGGAGAGCGAGTCCTCGTAGAGGACCCCGCAGCGGAAGACGTTCTCCCGAGGCCGGTGCGAGATCTTGGCGGGGAGGAGGAGGATGAAAGGGCATTAGGGCTGGACACAGATGGCCTTGTTCTCCCCATTTCTGCCCCCAGCCCCTCGGTAAAACACTCCATAAATGCTGCTGACTGGGCCCCATGCCTGATTAACAGGAGATGTAAACGGAGGTTCACAGTGGGTGAGTCACTGACCCAAGTCCATATGGGCAGTACCAGAAGAGAACCGGGATCCTCTGACTTAATGAGGGTCCTCCTTCCACTATAGGGCACCCAGTGCTGGGGAAATCAAGGAAAGGCCCCTTCCTCCCACCCCTTCAGTATTCTGTGGGACCTCCCTTCTCAGTCTTTGTCCTTTGGGCTACAGAGCCCTCCTCTTCACAGCCTGCCCATGGGGACCCATTCCCACCTCCCATCCTCCCTCCCCTGGGTCTCTAGAGAAGGGGAAACCCAGAGGTGGGAGCTGCAGGCTCCAAAGAGGAAGAATGATGGGGAACTACTGTCTCATGGGAAATGGGGAATGAATGAGCAGAACTTGGAAGCCCTGCCCCCACATGACCTGATGGGGCTTTATCTCAGTTTAGAGAAGGGGAAGGAGGGAAAAAGAAGAACAGAAGCCACTGTAAGTCAGGAAGCCTCTGAGCTTAAGAAATTCCCACCAAGAAATGAGGAGAGTTCACACTAAATGGGGGGGGGGTCTGTGGGGTTCACCTTCTTGCAAACTCGTTTGAGTAAACGTCAAGTCTGAGAGGTCTGGGACCCACACTGGCCCCTCTTTCCCAGCCTTGAGAAGATATGCCTGAAAGTCAGGTCTAAGCTTCACTGAGAGGATTGAGGCAAACGCTCTTCCTTTCTACAGGTACAACATACCTGCCCTCTGCCCTTCATCTCCACCCAAACTCTCACCACCCACAGACCCTGCTAATCAATCAGACAGAGAGCTGCTATCAGACCTAGGATCAGAGGCAGCCCTGGAGGTGGTCTCAGTGGAAGCCTCAAGAGCCTGGCACTGGGGAAGTGAAGACAGAATCTGAGAGGGGCCACGGGTGTGGAGCTTGGCATCTGGTTCATTTTCTTCCATTGCGTGTACCAGTTTTGCTGATTTTCCCCTTCTTCTGCCTCTTTTTCCCCCTCAAATCTCTTTTCTAGGGAATGATTAAGGACAGAAAGGAGATACGAGGGGATACATAGTAATTTAGATATTTAGGGGTGTGAGCTCTTCCCCCAAGTGGGGAACATTCCAGTCTTTGTCCTTGCACCCCTGCACCCAGAACGATGCCAGGTACATGGTGGGTAAGAAGGTCTCTGGCGGACAGTGGCACCTAAATTGTGTCTTGAGGGGAACTAGGATTCCAGGAGGTAGGAGGGAGGAGGAAAGTCATTTATTCCAGGTGTGGGGAGGAAGGGAATGTCTTGGGCAAAGGCACAGAGGTGGGAGATGGGAGGTTCTGCAGAGGGAGCCTTGAACAGGCCAGCCTGACCAAAGCAGAGTTTGTGAAGGGGAGCAGTTATGAAGTGACAGGTGAGAGTCAGATGGAGGAAGGTTTTCAGTGTTGGGTTGAGGATTTCCTATTTTATCCTGGAGGGAATAGGGAGCCCCTGAAAATGTCTGAATAGAGGGCTGACATGCTTGGAGATCGGTGCCTTAGGAATGCCGGTCTGTGTGGGTGGGGGGGGGGGAGGGGATGAGGCCCGCTCACCTGAGGTATCAGATAGTGCCTGTACATGTAGACAGAGGCAAAGAGGAGGCCCAGGAGGAGGGCTATGCCCGTGGTAAGGGTGAACATGCTGCTGATCAAATTCCTTCGGGCCGCTGTGGCACCGGGGGGCAGCCCATCCTCCTGGAAGAAAGGAGAAAAAAAGGCCTTGGACTCCTGACACCAGCATGAACCCCTCCCCAGCCTCCCAGTGGTCAATGGCTAAAGATCGGGAATCCCGAGAGTGGAGCATTCAGTATTTAGACTCAAAGGGCCTGAGTTCAAATCCTGACTGATGCTGTTGACATTGACCTGGGTGACTGGGGGCTAATCAGAGCCTTCCGCTTCCTCATCTGTAGAATGCACATAATAATAGCACCTGCTTCACAGGATCGAATTATATAACATTTAACACTTCATGTTAACACAAACCTTAAGGTACTATCTGGACGGCGAATTGGAGCAGGGTATAGAGAGCAGTCCTGGAGTCAGGAAGCCCATCCTCATGGTTCAAATCCAGCCTCAGACACTTCCTAGCTGTGTGACCCTGGGCAAGTCACTTTACCCTGCTTGCCTCAGTTTCCTCATCTGTAAAATGAGCTGGAGAAGGAAATAGCAACCCCCCCCTCCAGTATCTTAGTCAAGAAGACACCAGATAGGGTCACAAACAATACCAAAAGCAGTCCACACCCAGTCCCTCACTTCTCCAAGGAGGGTTAGAGGGTGTTGGGTCAGGCATTCATCAAATACGATCAACCTCCCACATGTCTAGATCTATTTAGAGGGAGGTCCCTAGCTGAGTGTCCCAAGGATCTCTCCTGGGCCAGTGCTTTTCAATATCTTTTTCAATTATTCTGATTAAGGCAAATGTGCAGATGACAAAGCTAGAGGGGACAAATGACACACTGGACAAGATCTGAAGAATTTTCCATAGTTTGAAAATGTGTAAACCAAAGCGGGTGCCCGTGGAGTGGTGCCTTGCCCAAGATCACACTGCAAGAACAGGGCAGAACTTGAACCCAGGCCTTTCTGTCTTCCATCAGGACACCTGCCTCTCACACTCTGTATTAATATACACACAGGCTGCCACCGGCATCCCTGGAAAAATCGCAGCAGCGAGACAGACCCCAAGGATCTAGCGCCACCTCCCCATTTCACCTCGGAGGAAACTGAGGAAAGAGAGCTGCGTGGACAAGGTCACCGCGGCTGAGATCTTCCAGGCCAGCCCCTCTTTCCACCGGAGATGGAGATGAGTCAGCTCAGCTCGTTTCCAAGGTCGCCCAGTGAGGAGTAGAACCAGAATCCTCTCCCCCCAGCCATGCCTCGTGGCTCTCTCCTGCTACACAGGAAGCTGCCTGTGGGCAGCTCTGCCACCTGTTACAGCGCGAAGCCTTTGGGGAAGGAAGACTTCCCAAAGAGCGCAGGAGGGGCAGCTCTCGCCCGGCTCCGAGACACGAGAATATCGGTGATATTTTTATGGGTGAAAGACGGGGAAATAACTCAAGGGCACCCATGCTTCCTGGCTGCCAGCCACTGCCTGGGGCCTCTGGCAGCTGCTGCAGCCTTGGCTCCCATCCCCAAGGCAACAGCCTCAGAGAAACCTTTCTCCCTACCCACTCTCCTCCTCCCCTCCCCTCCCCATCCTGCAAAGATCACAGCCTGGCTTCCCATCAGGGTGGCACAGGAAACAGAGTGGGGAGCCTTTGAGGGGGAGGGCAGCGGGCAAGGCTAAACCCTTCCTCGTCCCCTCTCTCAGAGAGGGAGCCCTGCTGCCTGGGCTCCTCTACTATCCTCTTGCCAGAACACGGCCATGGTAGGCCATGCTTGGGGCTGGGAAGGAAGGAGCTCTAAGTCATGATGTGAGCCCTCTAGGCTCCAGAGGCTTTCAAATGAAGGGACTGGGCTTAGCGATCTCAATGCCCCCTGCCCTTTCAGCTCTGCCACTCTGGCCCTATATGCCAAGTATAAACCTGCCTGGTTTGGCCATGACTTCACTCTACCTGGGCCCCAGGGGGCCAGCTTCAGAGCTGAGTCTGCTAATGACTTTGGGGAGCAAGACAAGAAAGGTCATTGCACGGCAGGCTATTGAGGAAGGCAGGACCCCTAGCTGAATGTCACTTGTCTCAAAACCCTGGAAGCGGGATAGTGAGGCTTGGGCCCAAGGAGCAATCAGACAGCTGCCTTGTGATGCCTAACAGTGCAGGACAGAAGGATAGAGGTGGAAACCCCCCACCCCCACCCCAGCTCATCACAGCAAACTTGACTTCTCCTGGCTCCCGCCCCAGCCTGGCTTTCCTGAAAACAAGCCACACAGTGAACAAGGGACTGGTCCTGTCCTCGTCTCCCTTCCCCCACCCCTCACTTCTCTGGCCCAGCTCCACAGAGGGAGGCAGAAGGGGGGAGAGTCAGCTGAGTGGACACTGAACTAGAGTGGGGAGAGGCCAATCAATGGCTCTGGCAACAGTCCAGGCATGAGGTGAGAAGGGCTGGCCCCAAGGTGGCCGGCCACTGGGCAGAGGAGAGAAGGGTGAAGGCCGAAAGGGCCCACCTTGGCAACAGAGTGTGGATGTGAGATGAATGGATCCTACCGTGTTTCCCCGATAATAAGACACTGTCTTATTATTTTTTTGGACAGAAAAACACCAGAGGGCTTATTTTCAGGGGAGGGCTTATTTTAATGAACATCGACAGCAATTTTAATAAACAGGTAAATGTGAACAAAAAAATGTACCTTTATTCAATAAGTAAATCACTGGGGAAGAACAGGATGACGCGCTCACTGCTGCAGCTCTGATTGGATGCAGCTCAGAGTGTGGCGTGCGTTTCACGGGGGGGAGGGAGGACGGTAGCGTGTAGCGCAGGGGATCACCTTCACTACAGTAGCAATCTCAATAGGGCTTATTTTCGGGGGAGGGTTTATTTTAGCGGAATCTTACACAGTAAGGGGAGGGCTTATTTTCGGGATAGGTCTTATTATTGGGGAAACATGGTAGAATCCAGATTCAGAGCATCCAAACCAGCTGCTCTCTTGCCTTAGTCCCAATAAGAGATTTAAGAGGCTACACACACTCACACACAGATACACACTCACACACATACTCGCACACACTCCCACACACACTCACACACATACACACATTCACACACTCGAACACAGATACACTCACACATACACACATTCACACACACACACATACATACACATTCACACACACATACATACACATTCACACACACTCACACACACAGAGTCAGAAATTGAGGTTCCCTGGACAGTTGCCTTTAAAATTCATCCAAAGGATGATCCTAGAATCCCAGAAATGTGAGTTGAAGCATCTTCAAGCACCATCCAGCCCCAAAACCACCCTTAGGAGCAGAGATCCAGAGCTCAATGGAACCTTAAAGGCCATTTAATTTAAGCCTCCCATTTTCCAGATGAGGGAACTGAGGCCCAGAGAGGGGAATGACTTCACACAGCAGTCAGCAATAGTGCAAGGATCTGAACCCAGAGCTGTGGATTCCGTTTCCCTTCCCTTGCTCCATGACACCACTGCCTCAGGAGCCACTGTACAACAAGGTGCCCTAGCGTCTCCCAGAAGAGCTCTAGTGAGGGGGAGCCCCCACCTACTCTGGGACAGCTCTCATGGCATGGAGCCTGAGTGCGCTTCTATCATGTGTCTCCCCCAGGCTAAATATGCCCCAGTTCCTCCAAAGGGAAAAGCCTCGGCCACCTTGATTGCTGTTCTCTGGACAATCCCAGATCCAAGGTGGAAGCCAGCGTGCAGCAGGACCCGACCAGGGAGGCACAGAGAGAGACCTTGTTGCTAGAAGTTGTGCCTCAGTTTCCTCATCTGTAGAATAATAAGGGATCTGGAGCCTGGACCTTCCTCCTCAGAATCTACAATCCTATGAGGACATTCATACTCTCAGTGACATTGCTCACTTTTGACTTATAACTAATGAAAGGACAATGAACTCATCTAAGGAGGTCAAGGTCTGGGGGCAGCCCCATGTTCCCCCTCCCCCACAGCTGCCCTGAATGAGCCAGTAATCCCTCCACACCCAGCTTGCTGAACTTCAGAGAGACAAATGGTCCTAGGTCCAAGAGTCCTCACAGGATGCTAAATCAGCAGGAGCTCCTACAGAATGATGGGAGAGGAAGTGGGGGAAAGAACTCAACTCATTTCAATTCAACTAAAATGTATCTGCTGTGTTCCAGTAAGAAGAAAATCATGCTGGGGCGGCTAGGTGGCACAGTGAGTAAAGCGCCGGCCCGGGAGTCAGGAGGACCCAGGATCGGTTCCAGCCTCAGACACTTAACACCCACACAAAAAAACTAGCCATGTAACCTTGGGCAAGTTACTTAACCCTAATTGCCCTCCAAAAAGCAAAAAAAAATCATCCCCCCAGGAGCTGCCGTTCTCCTGGAGGAATTGTGAACCTAGACACCACGTATGTTCCGAGATAACCTGAGTATGGATCCTCTGGAGCCAGCAGAAAAGAGACAGTCCAAGCCCTTCACCATCTAGGCTCAAGCTCTTTCTGGACTGATGATTTCACATGAGCTGCACCCCACCCTCAAGCTGTCAGACATGTGCCCTGAGCTACACGTGTGAAAGCTCTACCAGCCTACTGCATAGACCCCATCCCTACTCAAAGGATTTTGTATTTCTTCATTTGTGTATTCTAAATTGGGAACAGTGGACAAAGTGCCAGGCCTGGAGTCAAGAGGACCTGAGTTCAAATCCTCAGACACTTCCTAGCTCTGTGACCCTGGGCAAGTCACTTAACCCTGTTTGTCTCAGTTTCTTCATCTGTAAAAAAAAAAAAAAACAACTAGAGAAGGAAATGGCCAAATACTCCAGGGATCTTTGCCAAGAAAACCCCACATGGGGTCATGAAGAGTTCAATGTGACTGAAATATGACAACAAAAACCCAATAAAATTCTTAGCTAGTAAAATGAAAGTGCCTTGAGGACAGGCATTGTTTCATGATTGTCTTTGTCTCTCTGGTGCCTGGAGTAAGCATGCATACTGAGTAGCTCAACAAATGTGCAGCTTTGCCTATAGAAGTAAATTCCAGGATGGCTTGGAAAAGATCATTTATCCAGAAGCAATTAAGAGTGAGTCACGTTGCAAAACCCAAGAGTAAGCACGGCCTGAAGGAGAAATGAGAAGGTGTCCCCCCACTCACTGCATAAATTTTCAGATTGTTTCAAAGTGTGGCTTGTCTTGTTCTCTCCATTCCTTTTTCTATAAAAAACAAAACAAAACAACTTTGTTTTAAGGCATGGCTCTCTGGAAAGGGGAAGAGGAGGGATTCTGGGAGGAAATGAAACAATATAAAAAAACAAGGTTTCAATCGAAGTTTTATCCTGAAAAGATTACATTCAAGGCGATTAAGACAAGTCAGGCCATGGTCTGATATTATTCTTGGAGTGATTTAACCAGGAGCAATGGGGAGAGGAGGGGATAGAGGCAGATTTGGGATTGAGGCGATGGTCAGAAAGGATGAGCAGCCTTGAGGAACAGTGGATTCCCCCTGGGCTGGATCTTTGGCTCTTCTCTCCTTCATCTTTAAGGACCATCCCCTTCCTTTGGGCAGCGTCTCCTCCCTCTCCTTTCCCTCCTTGCCTGGACTCCCGCCATAGCCTCCTAACTGATCTCCACACACAAGTGGGAGGACAACACGCCAGAAATGTCACAAAGGGGGCTCAGATATAGGTCTCACTGGGTGGTCGAGATCCTTCCAACGCTGAGATTCCATGGCTCTATGACTATCGTCAAGATGCACCTCAGAGCCACATATATAGGCCAGGTCTCTGGACTGGGAGCCCTTGTCCTAAGCCTCGGGGCCTGGCTGCTGAGAGATAGACAGCAGCTGTCAGACACTGTAGGGCCTCGTAACTGAGACAGAGATGGTAAGCAGGGGTGCAGTCATGGCCCGCTCCAGCCTCCATTAGAGAAGTCTTTAAACATCACTGGCAAGAAAGAGCCCAGAAAATGATCTGTTACCCATACAAAGCAGAAAGCTTCAGAGCAATCGTTAAGATCCTGGTAAGCATCTTCCAGGCTCCAATTTGAGAAACAGAAAAATATTGCATCCGGTTGCCAAGGCAACGCATCTCCCTGTGCAGAGTGCCCCAACTCCACCTTTGTGTTGATGGTATAAGCAAAAGCCTCCCGAGCTCAGCAAGGCTGAAACTTCTCCACTCTGGCCCTTCCCATCTCAGCCAACAGTGAAATTACTCAAATGAATGATTTTGCAATGCTGGGGCCCCAAGAAGTCAAGCAACCACCATGCTTAATCACCCCATTAACTCACTGGGAGCCCCATGGCCCAGGGAGGGCACATCACCTGCTGGAGTCAGCAGCTCAGCAACAAAATCCAAATTAACTCTAGGCTAATTAAGCTGTAATTGGTTGCTATACAACAGGAAACATGCCAAGGCAACTGATCTTCCCTACCGCCAGCGGCCTTTGGGGGACTGGGGAGCAAAGGGGTGATTATACCACTTTCAGCACCATGGCCAGGGCCAGCCAGCACTAAAAACCGGGCAGGGGTGGGGAGGATTAGGAGCTCCCTCAGTACAATTACAACTCAATGTCTACTGATGTAAACACAGAGGAATGAACTGCAACCCCATTCCCCATAAGACATTGATAAGAATCAACTACAAGGCCTGTGCTCCCTTTCCCCCTCCACCTGGCAAGGGAGGCCTCCTCCAGGTCATTTTAAATAATGAGTCCCATACTCATCCCTGAAAGTACTGGATGGCAGGGACTGTGACCAGACAGCAATTCTTGGGAGAGGGAAACCTCCCAAGGAGTGTTATCGAACTGTAAGCTCAAGAAAAATCCAAAAGGTGGCCTGGCAGCAGAAAGCAAAGGTTAGCCAAGGCTGCCTTGGGAGAAGCAAGAATGAGAGCCCAAGAGGCAAGCGTAGATTGGGAAGAGAACCAAGCCCAGTGGCATCAGAGCTGGAGCTGAGGACAAGACCCAGCTCTGACAATGCCCAGGGGTGGGAACAGCCCAGGCCAGGCAAGGCTCTTCCCCTCTGAATCACAGCTCCTCGTTTGTGAAATCAGGATCACAGGAACTGCACCATCACACTTCCATAGGTCTCCCTCACGAGGCTAGTGGGAGCCAAGGGGACCAAGTACTCTCTAACTATAAAGGGCTACAGGAATGGCTATCAATGTGAATTATTTATCTGAGCTTTTGCTGATTTCTTAGCATCATAGGGGAAGGCACTTTGGAAGTCAGAGTCCAACCCTCCCATTTTAATGATGAGATAATAGGCAGAGAGATAAAAGTCACTTGCCCAGGGGTCAGAAAGTGTCAGAAACAGAATGTGAACCTGAGTCTTTCAGAATCTTAAATTCAATGTCCCTATCCATTATTCCCCTCTTCCTGGCCTCTCCATTTCATTTCCTCTTCCCTCTCCCCCCCAAACTAGGCAAGCCATCCCCTTTGATAAAAAGAGAGGAAAACAGCAGTGCAAAATTGCATCTCCACAACAGTATGCCACATTCCACTCTGATGGAGGGGCAGCTAAGGGAGGGAAGGGGTGCTGGTGCTGGTGCTGGTGCCCACAACATTCATCAGCACCACCGTTACCATTAGCCCTCGTCCGACCACATCAGAAGTAGCAGAGGGTCCCATTCCAGCAGGCACATTTTAGAGAGCACACAGCTAAGCTGAGAAGGAAGATCTAAGCTGGCTGGAGCCCTGTCTCTTATTCACTCCATAACCCTAGGCAAGTCGGCTCACCTCTCAATGCCCCAGGCAATTCTCAGACTTACAAATCAATCTCCTATATGCACCAGCTCAAGGAGTTCCTCTCACCAAGGAAGTCACTGGGTTAGCCCCCCCCCCCAATTGCTAAATTGCATCATATCCATAAGAGGGCAACCAGTGGAGATGGGAGGAGGGAGGGGCTGCAGCAGGATGTCCAACCAAACCATAAAAGTGTCAGTTAAGGGACTTGGTGACTCAGGGAGGTGCTTGGAGCTGCCTTCTAACTTCTGGAGGGCTGCCCAGTGGAAGAGGGATTAGACACTGCACTTGGCCCAAGAGAAAAGGACTGGAACCAATCAGTAGCTAGAAATTAAAAGACCAGTTTTCCACTCAAAATGCAGTCAAGTTTGCTGATCATGAGCAGTCCCCAAAAGGAAGCTGGAGGACCACTAAGCAGGGGTGTTGTCAAGGGGCTTCCTTCTTGTGGGCCTGGCCATTGCTACATGTTCTATCCAAGTTCATTAAGCTAGATGGCCTCCATGCTACAGCATCTCACACCTAATGTCTGCGTGCCCTTGAGCAAATCATATCCACGTGGATTTCCTTATCTGTAAAAAGAATGTGTTTAGATGTTTTCCATCAATCCTTCCTGTGGGGGGTAATTAATAATAATTTCAGAAATAATCTAAGCTATATGATTTATTAGTAAAATAGGCATAATAAACAGGTTGATGGATTCCCTAGTCAGTCAAAAGGCCCTGAATACAGAGTGCAACAGATTTTTATGTATAAAAAAATCAAATAAGACAATCTAATTAAAAGAAAATAATTAACCAGGTTTCTAACTGGAGGAAAGAATAGGGACTCTCCAAGTTGGGAAGGGGAAAGGGAACAGGTACAAGTCCCTGAAATCAGAAAGGGAGGTTCTCTTCCCCCCAGCTCCCAGTATCTGTATTCAATCAAAGGAAAAAGAAAACAAGAACTGATTGACCAGCAATGGGCCAGTTTTCATATAAGACATGAGTTGCTTGAGATGTACAATTGTGAGAAAACTCCTCACATCAGTCTTCAGATCTGACCAGGTTTCTGGTCAGCATAACCTGTATCCTTCATTTAGGGTCTCTCAGCAACAGGTACAGGTGGTCCAGCTTCCCAGCCATGTAATACGTTTTCTTACAAGACAGAAACTGGACGAGACACATAACTGAATAGAAAGGGATGGGGTGCCTAGGTGGAGCAGTGAATAGAGCACTGGCCCTAGAGTCAGGGGGACCTGGGTTCGGATCCGACCTCAACCACTTAACACAAAAACTAGCCATGTGACCTTGGGCAAGTCACTTAACCCCAATTGCCCTCCAAAAAGCCAAAAAAAAAAAAAAAAGGTGAGCTGAGTTCCTCCCAGAATTGAGTCACAAGATGGAGTCAGCACAGGTTCCTCACTTCCAACATGAAGGGGCATGCAGGCAGGGAGCAAGAATGTATTAAGAACCTACTATGTGCCAGGTAATGTGTGTGCTGAGCACTGGGAATACAAATAAGAGCAAAGAAAGACAGTCCCCTGCCCTCAAGGAGCTTACATTCTAACCGAGGATGATATCAGCACACAAAAGGGAAGATCCCCACTGGGAAAGGAATGAAGGCTGGCCAGCCCAGGGAGGCCCTGACCAATGGGAGAAGGGGGCTGAGAAGCAGAGGGATATTCCAGGGGGAGATGTGCACCCCCCTGGGGTCCTTTCCAGCTGGAAAGAAGCCAGAGGTACTCCTCGACACTGCTGTGTTGTTACTGTCCTGTTACCTCATGACGCTCAGACTTTCACATAGCCATAGCCAAGATTTCCAGAACCTACTGCCCCCCTCCCAGCCCTTTCCATCCGCAACAATCTCTGGGATTTCCATTTCACGTCCACAGGGACTGCAACCCCTCTACAATTTGGCAGATGGACTTTGAGAGCTTCTGTGGCTGAAATATGGCTGACCCCGCGGCCACCCTATGATCGAACCTCTTCTCACTTAGTGATGCTGGCCTTTGGATGACAACTGGATGTCACCAGCCCGAACTCAAAGCCTTGGTGGGGTCTACCAGAGCTGTTACTCTGCCCCCACGGCCCCAGGAAGCCCAATCAATTCCAGCCTAAGCCTACAAGGCAGTATGGTCTCATTAATTACAATTCAAGAGAGGAACCAGGCAGCCGCCAAAACAGAAGAGGGTAAGAACACTGCCCTGTCTGCATGGATCCACTGGCCTGCTGTCTCTCCCAACAGACTCAGCTCCTTCTGTCCACAGCACAATCCTTGGCACACAAACGCTTGTTGACTTGGCTTAATAAGCAGCTGTATGAACTTCAAAGAGCCACTTCTCTTTGTGGGCCTGAGTTTCTCAGCTTGGACTGGCTGACTCGGTGCCTCTTTCCACTTTTATCTAACCCTATGAGTTAGTTAGATGAGGTTTCTTTTATCAATATTAAGTCACTGAAGACACTGTGGCCCACTATCCTTCTAAGAAATGAGGCCAACATGATAGCAGGGTTGTGATGATAAAGAATCATCTGTGACCTTTCCTATTTTCAGAAACCTTCCCCTACAACATTGAGAACGTATCCCCAAGTCCCTTTAAAACGGGCTCTTCTCTCTGCCTAATGAAGCAAACCACCCAGGTGGAGGCCATGAAATGGCGGGCTGAGGTGGCCGAACGCACATATGGCGGGCGACCCCCCTATTGTGGACAAGGAGAGCAAACACTGGCGGCTCTGTTCCATTTCTAGCCTGATTGTTTTCCTCCTTCCAGGCCCCTGGAATAATCTGGCTTAATTCCATCTGGGGCTTCTAAATTTTCTCCTCAACTACTTTTCATTGCTTTGTGAGGTAAACCTGCTTCCGCCACTCTCCTCCCCAACATTTTACGAATAAGCTTTCCTTATGATCATTATGGCCCTTGGCCGCCACGTCCCAGCGGGGCGGAGATTACATCTGGGTCCTCATGCCTAGAATGCCATCCCCTCCTGTCTTCCCCCCATTGTGGATCCTCCTTGCCCCACCCCATCCCCATTCACTTGTATTATGTACTGGCAAAGAGACTCTTGGGGGGGGGGGGCAGCAAGGTTTAGTCTGTGTATCCCCAGGTGTCTAGCATAGCAACCTGGCACTCACTCTCAATAAGTATCTATCACTAAGTACCTCCTGTTGGCTGGTTACTGTTGATGGGGTGCTAATGATGGACCCCTAAAAGGCCCTGGACTTTCCCCACAGCCCAGTTCCTAGCCTCACCTGAGGTATCGGCATAATCCTTCCAACTGTCCTTTCCTTGCCACCTTCCAACCCAAACCTGCCTCTCATTGTCTAACCACTTGCCATCCCTGGATCCCCTCCAGATTTTCTCACAATCTTTCTCTGTATAAAAGTATCAATATTGCCCCCCACCGAAGTGCATAGATTCTTAGAGTCTCACTTGCCTAACCAATGTTATAATAAAACCTCACTACTCTGACTGAAAGATGTGAGTGGTGTAATTCTTTCAATCTTATACCCTTGCATTTAGGGGTTCCTAGTACCTCTAGACAGCATCATTGTTGGGGGTACTAGGGATACAAGACCAAAATAAGAAACCAGCCCTGCCCTCAAGAAGTTTCTTCTCTGTAGCAGGTGCTTAATAAAAGGTATTGAAATACATTTTACTTCTAAGGGCAGGCAGCAGAAAAGGGCCCAGAGAATTAATGAATGAATTAATGAAGTGCTAAGGTCTGAACACAGAAATAAAAGAACATCCATGGCCTTCATCTCAGGACGGGTTAGAAACAAAGAAAGGCTCCATTAGTATGAGGCTGAATGGAGAGGGGGGGGGGGGGAGCGGGAGGGAGCATATGCAGGACCTCTCCTCACTTCAAACCCTCTCCCCACCATGGGCCATACAGAGGCAGGACCCTGAACAGGGCCAACAGCTCAGGATTCTGGCTCACTCCCACCTCAGAGTCCCCAGCCCGAGCTCCCCTTCCAAGAGGCCTGAGAGCCCAGGGCTCCGCTCTCCAGGGACACGGGCCTCTATTGTCTAGTCTACAAGAAGCGGATTCTGGAGATGGTACAGTTCAGTAAAAGGCTTAAAATGAGGCACTTGGAAGAGACGATCCAAGCTCTGACATCCTACAACCCTCTGGGTTTGAAAGACAAAGAAAGGGCGTCAATTGGTTGCAGGAAGCCTGGGAACCAGCAAGGCCATATCTGAGAGCTAGCCTCAGTGCAGGGGAAGGAGGATGAGAAAAAGAAGGGAGAGGGGGATAGAAAGAGGCAGGAGAGAGAGGTTAACATGACAAGGCACTGCTGCTGTGTTTGCCAGAAATTCTGATGCGTCTTTGAGGAGGCCCCTGAAACATTAGAAGAGGGGGAAAAAACAGGATTATGGGCAGCTCAAGGCAGAAAACCTGAATCTGCTCCGTGACACCCCCACCTGCAAAGGACCCCTTCAGGTCCCCCAAACAAACAGGCAATGTAAATGGCAGAGACATGGTAGCAGGAAGGAAAAGGGCCGTCTCCGTGTGTCTCTGTGTGTGTGTCTCTCACACACAAAATGAGTCTGCATCTCTGTGAATCTCCCTCTCTATCTCTGTCTCTGTCACACAAACATCCCTCCTATATCTGTGTGAGTCTCTCTCTTGAAGCCCCAAGGAGGAGAGGAGGCAGGATTCCTACTTATGACCTCACTGTCTCCAGCATCAGATGTGGAGGACTCTGGGAGCTACTTGACCCATAACACCATGAGGAGGGGGAGGGGCACACAGATCAATTGTAGGAATGCTTGGAAGGAGCCTAGAATGTGCCAGGGGCATGGGCAGGCCTGGGAGGCACTTTGGCTCCAAACCCAGGGCTTTGTCTTACTGATTACACCAATGGGGCTCTCAGCCAAGAGACCAGACAGCATAAAAGAATCACTTTCATAAAGTCTTTCAGGCAGATCAGGCACTTTTCAAAAAGTTAATTTTAGAAAAGGTTTAGAAATTATTTGCTGGAAATATGAGGGGTGAGAAGCTCCTGGAGCAGGGGGGGGGGGGCTTGGCAGACCATGAACCAGCCAATCAGCCCATCTGCATTTATTGAGCACCTGGGACAGCCCCCAAAGCTGCAAACACAAGGAAAGTAGCAGAGGCCAAATGCTCCCTAAGCCCTCGGGACCTGGGCAGGTCCACAGTGCAGATGTCACAGCTGGCACAAGGCCGGGGCCTCCTTTAGAACAGAAGTTCCTTGAGGACAGGGCCAGATTTTATTTCTCCTTGTATCACCAAGCCCTAGCCCAATGCCTACAGCATAACAGGTGAAATGAGTGTTTGTTGATGGACTGGTGGAAGCTCAGTGACCATCTCGGGTTAACGGCACCTGGGGCTTAAAGCCACAAATAGAGGCAAAATATACTTTTAACCAAAAGGGTCCAGCTCACAACGAATCATGGAATGTGGAAGAGCCAAGCTGGAAAGGATGCTACCAGAAATCAAGTCCAACACACGCCTCAGAAGAACCTGTCTACGCCCTCCCCAGGCAGTCACTCAGCCTCTGCCTGAAGACCTCCACGAAGGCAGAATCCACCCCTCTCCCTTCATCCCAACTCCATCTTCTTTCCTCCCTTTGTTCCCTTCCCATTGAGGGTGCCACCTAGGTATGCTCTGCCCCCAGCTTGCCCCCACCCTCCCAGGAAAGGGTCCTAAGAGACCAGGTTAAAAGTGGAGCAGTTAACTCAGACCTCAGAGGAAAGAGGCCGGGCCAGAGACGGTGATCACAGAGGGGAGTCCCTAATCAAAAGCTAGTGGCATCTGTGGCACCAGGAGA
>NW_027186383.1:8950363-8980812 GCF_028583685.1 Petaurus breviceps papuanus
CTCCCTCTCCCTCTATCTCTCTCTCTTCCCCCTTCTCTACCTCCCTCTCTCTCTCCTTGTCCTCTCTCTCCCTCTCCCTCTATCTCTCTCTTCCTCCTTCTCTCTCTCCCTCCCTTTCCCCCCCCCCTTCCCTCTATCTCTCCCTGCCTGTTGGGGTTTTGGTTGGGGTTTGCTGAGGGTCATGGATGGTCGAGGGATGGCAGGGATGGTCGAGGGACTCTGTTGCCTGTTGTCTCTATGGCCCTAATGTCCGGATCAGCTCTCCAAACTTTTGCCTGCCCCATTTCCTGTCAACCTGCACATCTATTGGCCTATATGTTACGTACAGGTACAGCACAGGAACAGCACGGACTACTACATCTGCATATAGGATGTTAAGAGGTATAAAAGAGCTTGCTTTAGGTAGAATAAATGGAGTCTTTAACCATCTCTGTCTCCCACCTCATCACTGCATTCCAGATATCGGGTGGCCTGAGCAGGCCTCAGCAAGACCTGCCTGCCTATCGGAGTCCCAGACAAATGCAGGAAAGCCACAAAAGGAAGGTTAAGACCAAAGAAGTGAGATGGCATGGGACGGACAGAAACAAACAAAAATCAAATGGATCACTCCATGATGGGCAGAACCCCTTCCTCCCAATGCTTCCTAGGGCATCTGCCCCCGCCACACAGAAACTCACTCTGCTTGGTGCCGCCCAAGAGGGTCAAGGCCAAGGCTGAACTCTGGTGGGACCGAGGCTGATCCTTCCCCCTCCTGCTGAGGGGCTTTAGGAACATCACATTCAAGGCCTGGCCACCTAACCTAACTTCCTAACACCCGAACCTCCCTTGCTCTCAACTCAAATTAATTAAGTACCTAAGCCAATGCTGTCATTCACATGAGTAAAACCGGGGCCAAGGTCACAGAGATAATAAGGGATGGGCCAGGATTCAAACTCAGGTCCTTTGACTCCAGGTCCAGCATTTCATTCGTTATGCCCAGGTACCTGAGAGAAGTGGCACCCAGGTGCCCACGACTTTTCCCATCAGCACACTGATCTCTACTCCCATGGAGAACTGGATCCCCCTGCACAAGCCCCCTGGCAGGGGGGTATTCCAGGTGGGAATGAGCACGGCATCCAGAGAAGACATCAGAATCAAAGATGGGGGGAGCTGGAAGATTCAGGCACCAAAATAGGGAAGAAAGACCTCAACAGGCCTTGAATGCCAAGCTGAGGACATTCGTCTTACCCTTGGGGCAGCGGCCATGGTCTTAGAGAGACACCTGGCTTTGACACTGACTCTCCGGACTTACCCTCAGTGACTCTTTGGGCCTGTGCTTCCTTCTCCCATTGGTGGCTTCGTCCTGGAATCCTGCCCCCGATGAGGAAGGACCCAGAACACTTTCCTCCTGAGGCCCAGCACTGATCAACTATGCTTCCTCCCCTGACTGTTCAGGTCCCTTGTAAATGCTGTCCTTCCCAGTTAGAATGGAAGCCTCTTGAGGGCAAGGATGGTCTTTATGCTTTTGTATCCCCTGCACTTAGTACACGGCTAGGCCCAGAGTTTAATGCTTAATAACTGTTGACTTGATACAAAGGCCCCCTGGGCCTTCTAATGGTTGCCATCCCATCCTAAAAGCCATGAGAGCCTTTCCCCTGGTTCACAGGCTCCCCCAACCCCCTCAACACCTTCACCACACCATGCTCAAGTCCACCTTTGCTTATTGGATCCACCAGCACCTTGGACACCCTCTCCTTCCTCCATCTACATGAGGGTGGGGACCAGACCCTAGGCCAGAGAGCTGGGAATAAAGGCCAAAACAAAGCACAGATGACCAGAGTCAGGGCCCAGCAACCCTGAGCAAGGTCAGTCTGCTGACAGGCCAAAATCAGGCAGGAAACAAGTGAAGTGAGCTGAGAACAAGTCGCCAGGCTCTTTGTGCAAATGCCTACAGGCTAATTTGCTTGTGTGACAAAGAGGTGAGGCAGACAGCCTGGGCCACAGTCCAGGGGATCAGTGGCGGGCCAGGAGCTTGAGCTTGTCAGGTGAGCTCAGGAAAACAGGAGATTGCTGAGATGGAAGCAGGAAACTTCCCACAGCCCGGCCACTGGAGGGCTTGAATGTTGTGATGAGGCGACTATCTATGTAAAAGCTGCTCTGGGAGACGACACGGCCCACACCTAGAACCATGGGCCTTTCCATGCAAGGAGATGTCTCGGGAGCAAATCTGTAGCATACCTGCGGTAGTACTTGGCATACAGTAAATGCTTAATAAATGCGTTCTCATTCATTCATTCTCACATACATACCACTGCTCCCTCCCTCCCATCCAGGAGGAGGAGGAAGAGGCTGGTAAAGTGAGGATGAAAGGCCCCTGCACTTTGGGGTTCAAGAGCGAGGGCAAAGTTAAGGCCCTGAGTCCCTGTCATGGCTCAGCTGCTAAGTAACTGTATGACCTTGGTCAAGTCCCTTCTCCTTCCTTGGCCTCAGTTTCCTCCCCTAAAAAACTGAAAGGATTGGCTTAGGTGGTCACTAGATTTCCAGCCAGCTCTGATGTGGAAGACTTCAGTCCTCCCAGGAGAGACAAGAGTGCTCAATCCCAGCTTTGTTTCTTGATACCAATAGACAAGTCTCTTCCTCTCTGGGCCTCAGTTTCCTGCTCTGTAAAATGGAGAAGTTGGCCTCCAAGGCCCCTTCCAACTGGAACCAATGAGGCTGATTCTGTGCCATTCATCCCTATACTTATTCTCTGTGCCCGACTTCAGGTCCTAGAAAAAATCCTGAGCTTCTGGCAATCAACTGTGAATAGCCGAGAAAAAGAAATTCCACGAAGGGAAAGCCTGATGCAGATAAATGTTCCTTAAGAACTCAGGCACTTCCCTCCAAGGTTCTGTTTTCTGGCTAGTCACTGACTTCACCCCCCACAGGGCACAGGCAGGACACAAAATTCCTCCTCCCCAGGCCCTCCTAGCCAGCTCCTTGCTTCTCCTTCCAGGGAACACGTGTCTCCTTGAGGTCAGCTGCCAAGCCCCTCCAAAATCCCCTCTCTCACTTCCCGGGGCCAAGGACCAGTGACTCAGCCTGACTCAGTCCAGGGCACTGAAACTGAGGACAGAAATCCTCCACAGTGCCCATTGGCCAGAACCAACATGTTTCTAGGGGTCAACCAGCATTTATTAAGAGTCACGCAGGGCAAAATGGGAAGGAATTGTTCCCCAAACACAATATTGCCTCCCAGAGATGGCAGCCGTGGAAGGCGGCCAGCTGCCAACAGGGGAGGGGGGGCCATGCCCTGCCCCTATTGTTGGCTGGTATCTACATGGGCAAGTGGGTGGCTTAGACCCACTACAAGCTGCTTCCTTGATCCCAGATGTCAAGCTCAAACTTGGGTAGAATTCTGGTCAAACATCTGACTAACAGGGGACTGCCCCCTCACCAGTGGGGCAAGGCAGTTGGGGAGTCTGGGCCACTGAAACCAGAGCGGTTTCTGAGCTGCCTAAGAAGGGATGAGGATGACAGGCAGAGATCTGAGAAACTAACTGTGCTTCAGCAAGCAAGTGGCTGGGGAGGGGGCCAGGCTGGTCTCCTGCTCCGTGAAAGCCTCCTGGGGGCAGGAGCCCAACCAGCCAAACAGGATTTCACTGACTCTCAGACCTGCCAGGTTTCAGACCCTATCTGCCCTAGAGGGTGAAGGGAAAAAAGACAAAAGATAAATGTCCCAGGCCTCTCCCATAAAAAGCTTCCATTCTCCACACCCACAGGTTAGATCTAGGAAAAGTCCTAAAACAGAACCCCAAGGGACCCCTGAGGAGAGGCGCAGACGCAGCCCTCAAAGGCACTCTGAACCCAAAGACAAGCCTGTCCCAGCCCTCTCCTAGAAAGGGCTCCCAGGCTGGATCTAGGAAAGCAAATCAACCCCTAAGTAGCCCCAAGGGCCCAAGGGACACACTAAAGGAAAGGGCCAGTGCTGGTCCCCCAGGGGCTTCCCACTGGTTCTAGACACACTAAAGGTGGAACACAGCAAGCTCCGCTGGGAGCATCACAGCTCTCCAGCCACCCACGAGACCCAAACTGCCAAGCAGTGGGACGCCCCTCATTCAACAGAAGACAGATAAGCTCCCGGGCAGATGGAACCTGGGAGCAGGGAGCAGGCCCTAATCTGCGGCTCTTCCCAGCTTCCCAAGTCCCAAGGATGGTGGCCTCCCTTCCAATCCCACCTTTGACACTCAAAAGCCATGTGGCCAACACAGTGAACTGAGCCTCAGTTCACTTAACAGGTAAATGCTCTCCTTTTCTCACATTCCACTCTTAAATGGAAAATCTTTTTTTTTCAGGCAGAATCAGCCAGATGGATGTTTTTCAATAAACTCCTTTTAATTTTCTATTCCTGAGGATTTTTTATTTAACACCATCTCCTATCTCCATGCCTTTGCCTAAGCCATGTCAGATGCCAGGAATGTCCTCCCTTCTTTACCTCTGCCTCTTTGATCTCTAGCTGGCTCTAAAGGTCATCCCATATACCTACTTTATGCAGGAAGCCTTTCCTAATTGCTCCCACCTGCTAGTCTCCCCATCCCCCCCAAATTACCTAATTATATATATGAACTAGGAGCAGCTAGATGGCACAGTGAATATCAGGTCTGGAGTCAGGAAGACCTGAGTTCAAATCTGGCCTCAGACACTAGTTGAATGACCTTGGGCAAGTCACTTCACCCCATTTGCCTCAGTTCCCTCATCTGTCAAATGACCTGGAAGAGGAAATGGCAAACCACTCCAGTATTTCTGCCAAGAAACACTATAGCTATGGTCCTCATTTTACTCATCAACTGGTCAGCAAACATTCATTTCCCATAACCCTACCCTGTGCTAACTAGAAAGACAGAAACAGTCTCTTAGGGAATTTACATTCTATCAGAGGAGACAATTTGTTCCCATAAGCTATTGAGTTGTTTTGTTTCCTTTTCCTGTCCAACTCTCTGTGACCCCATTTGGGATTTTTCTTGGCAAAGATCCTGGAGGGGTTTGCCATTTCCTGCTGTTCATTTGACAGATGGGGAAACAGAGGCAAACGGGGTGAAGTGACTTGCCCAGGGTCACACAGTGTCTGCAGTTGGATTTGATCTCAGGGAGGTGAGTCTTCCTGACTTCAGGGCCCAAACTCTATCCATTTGGCCACCTAACTGCCTGAGAGCTATAGTAGCCATCCCAAAGAATTGTGAAACAAGTGAAATATCTTATATAAATCTCTTTGCAGACCTTATGGTACTGTCTAAATGTCAGTTATTATTAGGCAAGCCAAGAGGAAGCCTGGTGTGAGGGGGAGGGGAAGAGAAATCTATCCAGTCCAGAAAGACCTGCATTCAAATCCTGCCCAGATCCTACACATCCACATCCTAGCTGCTCAACCCTAAAGAAACCACTTAGATCAGATCATCTCCAAGCTCCAGACCTATGACCCTGAGTCACTTACACTTCTCAGGCCTCTGTTTCCTCATCTGTGAAATCAAGGCTTGGGCAAGATCACAGCCAAGGCCCCGGTTAGATCTATAACCTCCCTTTGGGTATCACGGTCCCCTGAAAGTGGTTGCTCTGAATCACAGACAGACAAGGAACACCCCCACCCTGATGAAATCATGGCCCTCATGGAGAGCAGTGAGGTAGAACCCCGGGCTAAGACCCTCCGGGCTGGTCTCTGAGGCCCCTCGGCTCCGAAGTCAGGGATGCCCTTTCTTTGGCTTTGCAACTGAGCCCCAGGCCTGCTGGCCACCAGGGCACTCAGGGGATTGAGGCCATTGAAGCCAACAAGCCACTGTGAGCAAATCCCCAGAATGAAGGACCCACTGGGGAGCTTGCTCCTTGCTCTGCTCTGGCCCCCACAAGCCCCACTCATTGGCTGCTTCTCCTGGAGGAGGGAGGCCTCTAGGCCAGCTCTCTCTGGGTGTGGGAGGCTTCCACCCACACACCCAGCCAGTCCTCTCCAGATCACAGGCTCTCCCAGCTGCCCTTCTCTTGTACTCCTGGCCCAGCCAGGGTCATGAGGCCAGACCTCAGTTGTACTCACTCTGCCCTGAGCCTGCCAGCCTGGCTGGGCCACAGGGAGCCCTCCCATTGTTTAATCACTGTTTCAATGGCTCCTTGGGAGAATTTGAGCCATGACCCACCACTGAGTACTGCAGACACTCTAGGGATGGGGGCAGGGGGAGTGGACATAGAGGACCAGACCTGAGAAAACTGCATCAGGCCTCTCCTCCTCCATGTCCTACATGGGCTACAGTCCCTAGTCATCTTGGGATGGCATGCTTCCTCCTCTCAAGCCTAGGTCCACCTCCTCCAGTCTGCCTCCCTCCATTACTCCAGCATGTATCAGGTGGAGAACACATGTCAGTCCCATTTCAGATGCCATTAATGCGGAGAGGCCAAACCCACCCAGTTATTCAGCAGCACCCTGAAGGCCGGGGTCTCCTTCTGTGTCCCAACCACCTCCCATTGCCCCAGTGATCCTGGAAAACTAGCTGATTTTCTTTTTTCTAGACTCAGTGCTCCGTCTCCCAACCCCACACCTTTGCCCATATACTCCAACCATGGAGCACTCCTTCCTCACCTCTTGGGATAATAGCTGGCATTCCTAAAGAAGGCTGAGGTTGGCAAAGCACCCTTCAGAGATTATCTCATTTGATTTTCACAACAACCCTGTAAGGTGGCATCTTACTGTCCCCATGCAACAGAAGAGAAAACTGCATCTGAAAAAGAAGGGCTTGGACGGGGTCAAGGCCTGAGGCAGGTTTCTGACTTCCAGTCCAGCACTCCAAGTTCATAGACGCCCCTCCTCTGCCCAATAAGAAATCCTTCCTGACCCTTAGTGCTGGTGATACAGTTGGAAAAGCATTACGTATCTGGAGAATCTAAAGGACCTAGATTTAAATCCTGGCTTTGACACTACCTGTGTGAAGTCAGCAAATCACTTAGTCTGTCTGGACCTCAACTGTTAAAAATGAGGTGGTTGGACCAGATGACCTGAAGGGCCCCTTCCAGCTCTGATCTATGGCAGTGATAGCTCCCTCCTTAAAAGACATTCTTTATCTGTTGATGGGGTCTATCATCACCACCCAAAGCAGAAAGAAGGGCCCTGGAGGGCAGGGACTTTTTACCTCTATCCCCCAGAGCAGCACAGCCCCTGGCATACAGTAGGTGCTTAACAGATATCTGCTGGATTAGATATACAGAGAGACAGATGGCCTAAAAATTAACATAAGGAAGGCAAGGAAACCAGAGTAGAAATGGCTCCTTTCCATTTGTCAGAGAGCATTCTGCTGACACTTAATCTCCCCAGAAATAAGCTTAATGGAGCTCTGGTCTCCAGTGAACACATCCTACCTTTACTGGAGGGTGAGAGCAAGAATCTGTATGGAATATGGCCAAAGGCCCCCACTGGGGAGACACCTTCACTCACTCACACACACACACACACACACACACACACACACACACACCCTGCCCAACCCAGATGGAAGACAGAAAATGGGGAAGGTAGTGAAGACCAGAGAGGAACCTTGGACAGAAACTGGCGAAGTATGGCTTTGGGGAAATTCTGGAACAGCAGCTCCCTAGGACATCAAGGAAGAGAATCAAGGTGTCCCTGGAGATCCTGAACAGTTGAGATTCACTGGAGCACAGTCCTGCCCTTTTCCTGAAGAGCTGAACCTGACCTGGGGGGCTAGCAGGGCCACTGACCTCAACAGGATTCATTTCAGATGTGTCGATATCAACAGTTCCCTGGGCATGGGGAGTTGGATCCATTAAGTGTGATCAGCCAGATTCAGAGCCAAAATGATCAGAGTAATTATCAAAATTCAGGTCCTGGAGATGTCTACACTGAGCTGGCAATGCTTCTGAGACCCTGGGCAATCCCTGCCTACCCCTGTGAAATCCTGACTCCTTCCAGAGAAGACCTTTTCATTTCTAGTCGCCAGGGAAGGAAAGGGGAGGAGGGATGAGCTGACTGGTCCCACCACCAGGGCACACAGGACAGCTGGTGTGCCTGGCACAGAGGAGAAGCCCAATGCCTGCCTGCTGAACCGAATTCAAGGTTTGCCAGTTATTACTGAGCAAGTCCAGAAGCCATTGGTGGTATGGTGAAGGGCACCACTGAGCTTGGGAGCAGGGAATGACAGGCAGGGTCGGGGAGATCTGTGGAGAAAGCCCCAGAGCACACAACATGCTGTGGTTGGGAGTGTGGGGCTTGGCCCTTCCCCCAGGAGGCTCCCTGAACCACACTGAAATGGACACATTTCCCCCTCCACATCCCACTACTCGAGGAAAAGAGAAGGCAGAGGAGGAACGGAGGGGGAAGGAAGGGAGATAAAGGCAGCTCATTGTCAGATTTTTCTGTGCACTGTTGGAGGCAATAGGGAAAGCAAATTGAACACCCCCCCACCTAAAATTGAAATTAAAATAGCTCTCATGTCCTTAAGAAAGGAACCCACAGGAGGGAGGGTGCCTAATTTATAGAGGGATGATGGACTGAGTGGTGGCAGTAATGGGGTACAAGGGACGAGTGCTGGGTCACTGTGCACACATCTTATTCTCTGTTTGGGTAGCCCCCCATTTTCCATCTCACCAGCACCAACGAACTTCGGATCAGTCCGCCTTACATAAGCCTCCCCTCTTTTCCTCCCCCCCACCCCAGGCTGCTTTCCTCTCCTCTCTTCTTCCCCCTCTCCCCGCTCCTCTCCTCCCTGGCTTCACTCAAGAGATAGCCCCCACTCACCCCCACGACTAAAGAGGGGCAATCCACCCCCCACCACCCCATCCAGGGAAGAAAGCAGACAGCGGCGGCGCCCTCACCCAGCCCCCCTGGCCTCCATCCTTCCGTCGTCTCCCCCGACAAGCCAGGCTGCGTAGGGGGAAGGGGCTTTTCACAGATGCCTCCTTTGCAAGTCCCTCAAATTCTCTCCCCTTAAATCGGGGGGCAGGGAAGTGGGGGGGGGCGGGGATGGACTTTTTTTTCCTAGGAAGCTGTTCCAACGAAGGCTCTATTTACCTTCCTCCACCTCCCACACCCCAAGCTCAGGTTGCGCTGGAGGAGGGGGCTTTGCTCCAGGCCCTTCCCCCACCAATTCCCCCTAATTCAGACTGCCCAGGCGGGAGGGATCCCAAACTCCCCCATCCCAGACTGCGCTGAAGGAGCGGGGGGCTGCAGCCCCCACCTCACCCGGCCGGCCTTCGGGCTCCCCTGGAAGGGAGGGGGCGCATCTTTCTTACTCCCCCCACCCTCACCCCCAACTCACCAGGGTCTGCGGCAGGAGGATTTCCGAGTTAGCCCCATCGCTCGTCGCCTCCTTGTCCGGTTTGAGCCCTGCCACGGGCGGCTGGAAGCTAATCTTCACCATGGCCCCAGTGCCGCCAACACGGTCACGGTCACGGACGCCCCTGAGAGCAGCCTCCCCAGCCCAGCCCCGCTGCTTCTGCTCCGGCCCCGATCACACCACACCGGAAGTTTGGGAGGTGGGTTTTTTCCCTCCTCCTCTTGTTCTCCCCGTATCCCCGCCCCTCCTCTCCGCCCGGCCCGCCCCGCCTTTCCCACCCAGCAAGAGCTTCCCCCAGAGCAGATGCCCGCCGGGCACCTAGTGCCCCGCCCCCTGGGACCCCGGCTTCAGCCCCTCTCCTCCTCCTCCTCCTCGTCCCTCCCTCCTTCCCTCCTCTCCTCTCCTCTCCTCTCCTCTCCTCTCCTCTCCTCCAGTCCCCTGCTACCCCCAACCCCCTTCTCTCCTCCTCTCCCTCTGCTCTTCTCCCTCCTCTCAACCTGCCCCTCGGCTTCCATCTTTGGACCACGGGCCATCAGAGCTGGGCAGCACCTCAGAGACCGCCAGGCATAGGAGAAGGTGCCTCAGGGGTCCTCTGGGCAAGCGAATGCTGGATCCAGGGCCAAGAGGTCCTGGGTTCGAATTTTGCCTAATTGGTTGTAACGGACGCACCTACACACACACACACACACACACACACGCACGCCTTGGACAAATCACTTGCCTCACTTTCCATACTGCTGACACAAAGTTACTAAATCCGTGAGAGGCAGGAGGGAGGTTGGAAAGAAGATTGGAATGGGCCTATAGTTTACAGCAGCGGCAGCCCCCTCCAGCTCTCTGGACTAACTAGGGTGGGGCCAAGCTTCTGTCCCATCAGCACTAGGCCGAGTTAGATAGAGCTGAGACACCTGCAGGCTGGGCAACCTTGGGCAAGTTCATTAACCTCTCTGAATTTGTTTCCTCGTGTAGAAAATGGGGGGGGGGGGGTTGGACTCGGTGGTCTCTAAGGACCCTGGTAGCTCCAAATCTATGATCCTTTGATTCTTCAACAGAAAAAAGGGGGGAGGAGGACTTAGCTATTGACAAGAGTAATTCATCAAAATAAGAAACTGAAAGTAGCACCCCGGCCCCAGGCTGTGGATGGGGACTGGGAGGGGACTGTTTTGTGTTATTTGCCCCAGCCACGAAAATTACCACTTACAGCTCTGATGCTTACATTACATCACTGCTTGTTAAATTGCAAATAAGCAAACCGGCCTGATTGGTCCCTTGGTGGTTAATGTACTTGTTCTCTGGGGCCCCTGGAGACTTCCCTTATCTTTGCACGTCAGCAGAAAAATGAATAAATAAATAAAAAGGGCTTTGTGTCCTCTTTTTTTCTGATCTAGTTGGCACATCTTAAGCGGGCTGAAAACCTCTCCTTGCCCAGCTAAGTGATGGAATCAGTGGCTATGGCGCTGAACGTGGGGTCAGAAAGATCTGGGTTCAGATCTGCCGTTCTAGCTGTGACACTTTCTAGCTGTGTGACCCTGGGCAGAATAATAATAGCGCCGACGATACAGGTTTTAAGGATGGAATTACTGCACATCTTAAAGCTCTATAGAATTGCTTTTATTATTTAGGAAGAAGCCTGGGGTTTTTGTCCCCAGCTCCCTGATGATCAGAGGTAGCTATAAAGTTGTCTTTGAAGAACACAGGGACTCCCCCTCCCTCCCCCCTAACCCTCTCCGCCCGTAACCGGGATCGGCTCTTAGGAGCCCTTTGTTCGGAGCCATTCTAATCTATTGGGTTTCAGGGCAAGAAGAAGCCAGATTCCAGGACAGGGCATGCCGCTATTAAGTGCCCGAGGGCATCATCGAAGGCGTCCAAGCTTAGATCTCTATCCACAATGCCTGGCCTCTTCCTAATTGACCGGTTCATTGACTGATGGTTGATTGAGGCTAGTGTGGCGTAGAAAAAAAAAAAAAAATAAAACCCAGGCTTGCAGCCCAGCTCTGCCCCTCAGAGATTCAGAACCTCCCAGCCCATCTAGTCTGACGTCTCCCTGAACAAGAATCGTCTTTCCTACATGCCAGACATGGGGTCAGCCCACTTCCCCCTCAGGACCTCCAGGGGGGTTTACTCATTACTTCCCATTCTTTTCTTGGACCACTGAAATTGCTGGTATTTCCCAGCACCCCTGTGCCCCCGTCCTCTGATTGGCTGGTTCTTCCCAGAATCTCCATTAGAGGGAAAACACCCAGGCCAGTCCCATCTTCTTTCCTATCCAGGTTCCATGGATGACACTCTGAACTTTCTCCCCCATATCCCCGCCGGGGATCTTCCCTCCCTTCAAGTTCCTTTTATGTAAGGTCTCCCCGTTAGAATGAAAATCTATGAGGGCTGGGACTGTTTCTTCTTTCTGATTGTCTTTATGTTTCCAGGACTGGCACATAGGAATAAATGCTTCTTGACTTGACTATGTGCGGTTTGCACCCCTTGCTCCCAACTCTGCCTTTGGAGGCCAAGCCCAAGTCTCTTCTCTATGTCTGTCTTCAGACAAGTGAAGGCAGCTCTCTGGTTTCACCACCACCCAAGTCTTGTCTTCTCCAAGTTCCTCCAGCTGGTCCCCATGTGGCATGATCTCCCAGCCCTGGCCATCCTTTCGGATGCCCTTCAGTTTTATCAAAGTTCATCCCAAAACGGGACAATAGCTACCCACCACTTAGCGTTAGCTCTGAGGTCCTCTGGGTGTTCTCCCTCCCAAGTGCTGGCTGCCCGACCTCTCCATCCAGCCCTAAGGCTGCATTAGCTTGTTTGTTGTCGTTCAAGTTGCTTCCTTGCGCTGGTGACTTAGGTTACATCTGTGGTCCACTCTAACCCCCAGACTTTTTTCAAAGGAATTGTTTCTCCAGTCTGTCCTGGTGAAGTTGATTTTGTGAACCCATGTGTATAACTCTACATGTTTCCCAAATGAATTTAAATTTGACAAGGGTACCATTGATGCCTTCATTCATATCCATGCTCAGTTTCCTCTCTGCTCCAGAATACTATTAATTCTATTTAAACACCTAGCATAGAACTGAAATTTCCCAGTATCCTTGCTTCCCCTTGAAACCTCCTCAGAGTCTTGATGAAGTGGGGTGGGGGGAGGGGGGAAGTTTTGTCTTAGATTAAAATAACTCTTTGGCCAATCGTTTCTCAATTCTGGTATTTTAATTAAACATACCAGAAAGTTGATAGATCTCATGGGACATTTGAGGAGAGCTATCTTATAGGAAGCCATAGCCAGTATGAGAAATGAAATAGCTTCAGTGTTCTGCTTGGAATCAAAAGACTCCTCTCTCTACTCTTTGAAAGCCAGCACAGCATACTGTGTAGGTGTGTGACCCAGGGAAAGAAATTAATCTCTGTGCCTCACTTTTTTCATCTGTAAAATGGGCTCAATAGCTTCTAAGGTTCCTTCTGGCTCAAAAGCTATGATCCTATGACCAGGTGCACTGTCTGCACCTAAGTAAGTTTCCTAACCACCTCATCATCTGTGGAATGAAGAGGGCAATACCTACCTTGCCTTGCAGAGTTATTGTGAGGACTAAATTACAGGGATAACAATGATGATGATGGGTGGTCTTCTGCTAAGTGCAGGTTGGTGGGGCTACACCTGTGCATTGGGTTAATTTGTCTGCCACCACCATAGGTCTATACTGTCTCCTGCTGATTCCTTACTGGAGACAAGCTGTCAGTCACAGATGCACCAGATTCCTTCCAAGGCTTTCCCCCTCGAGAAGCTCACATTCCAATGGGGAAAGATAATTTAAATACCTGTGTATACATACTGAAGAGACAGAAGGTAAACTCAGAGGGGAAGGCACTTAACAGCTAAGGCCTCTAGAAAATGCCTCCTGTAGAAGGTGAGAGTAGAGCTAAATCATGAAGGAAGTCAGGGAAACAGGCAGAGGAGAGGAGAGTGAACATTCCAGGCTTGGAGGACAGCCAGCACAAAGAGAGTGTTGTGCTGGAAATGCTGCAAATAGGCCAGTATAGTCGGGGTGCATGAAAGATAGGAAAGGACTGAGTTTTGAAGAGCTTGATCCTGGAGATAATCAAAGCCACTGAAGCTCATTGAGCAGGAGGGTTACATGGTCAACCCTATGCTTTAGCAAACCACATTGACCGTGAAGGGATGTCATTGTCATTTATGATGGTGATGGAAATACTATTGTGCTGTAAGAGATGAGCAGGATGATTTTGGGAAAACCTGGGAAGATTCATATGAACTGATGACAAGTGAATTGAGCAGAACCAGGAAAACATTGTAGAGAGCAGTAGGGTAACAATGTAACGATTGTAACCCAGTAATAGCAGTATTGTAACAATGATCAGCTGTGAATATCTTAGCTACTCCAATCAAGACAATGAATCAAGACCAAGGGACCCATGATGAAAAATGCTCTGCTTCCAGAGAGAACTGATCAACTCCCAGTGCATACTGAAGCAGATTTTTTTTTTCACTTTCTGTTTCTTGCTTTTTATTCTTTGGATTTTTACAACATGGCTAATATGGAAATGTTTTGTATGACTTCACATGTCTAACTGGTATTACATTGCTTGCCTTCTCAATGAGTGGGAGAGGTACAGGAGGGAGAATCTGGAACTAAAACAATTTTTTTAAATAAATGTTAAAAACAAATTAATTATTAAAAAAGAAAGAAAATCCCATTTGCATCTGAGTGGAGGGTGGGTTGGAGAGATTACAAGCAGAGAAATCAACAATAATGTTGCAGTAATCTGAGTGTGAGGTAATAAAGTCCTGAACTACTATTGTGGTTGTGCCAGCATAGAGAAGCAGTGGTATACAATAGAGGTCATGAAGGTCCAAACTCTAAGAATGGACAATCCATTGGATATGTGGGTGGGGGTGGGAAAGAGGAGGGAGAGAGTGTCTGGATAGATGGGCATGCCCTCCCCAATGATTAGGACTATCCATTAAGACAGGTGGTTACATGGGGCCCAAGAATGACCCTATCCCACTCTCTGCACTGATGGAAACATTACCTGTACCTAGTACATGGATAGAGCATCTAGAGGAAAGCATGAGTGGTGAAGGGTATTGTATCCATGCTGTTTGACCAGTTGTTGAAGCAAATGGGGATGTCTGGCATAGAGAAGAGAAGATTTGGGGAACAGGATAGCTCCCTTCAGAGACTTCAAGAAGTATCATGTGGAAAAAACATAGAGAAGGGATCAAACTTGACCTTTTTGGCCTCTGAGGGCAAGGTAAAACCAGAGTGTGGAAGCTGCTGAGAGGCAGATTTAGGTGCTAGCTATGATCTTGAAAAAACTGGGCCCTGTCACAAAGAGGAATGGGTTTCCGGAAGAGAGGGTGAGATAGCTATTCCTTGAGGTCTTCAAGCAAAGTCTCACCAAGCCAGGCTTTGTCTAAGGTATTATAACAAGGATTGTTTTTTCAGGTGTGGGTTGGACTAGGCTCCTCCGAGACCCGTTCCAGATCTGAGAGCCTGGGATTTGGGAACAGGTAAGGGAAAACTCATACCAACAAAATCCCTGCTCTTTGATATGTTGCAATCTGGACAAGGGATTAGGCCAGGGGTTGGTTGTATGTGTGCTGTTAAACTGAATCTGACTCCCCAGGGTGGCCACACCCTCAGCCTGGGCTTCTCTAGACTCTCAGCATCGGGGTAACGGAGGTCCCTTATCAGAGTCTGGGAGGGAGTCAGGCAAAGGGGGAAGCATTCTGAAAAGGGACAGAAATCAGGCCTCACCTTCTTAGACCAGGGCTATTCCGGAAGAACATATGCCGGACCTTGGCGTTCCCTCCCCTTCCTGCTTAGCCACAGCCCTGTCGAGCCCTGGTGGGCTGGCAGGCTCAGGATCCTGTCTCTTCCCATGGGCTTTGCTAGTTTCCTTTTCTAGAACCACTCTCTTGACTTTACTGAAAAGCCATCACAGGACAACCTTCCTGTGTTGCTTTAGGGCAGTGAAGGACCACAGAGGCTGGCCAGCCCAATCCTTCCATTTTACAGATGGGTGATCTGAGACAGACTTGCCCAGGGTCACTTAGCTAGTAAGCATCCGGACAAAGCTTTGAACCTGTGTCTTCCCAGCTATGCGCTGCTCCACATGGCTTCAGAACCCTCTGATTCTATAGAGGAGGTAGCAGCAAGGCCAAAGCAGTACTTAGCAGGATTTGAACCTGAATCCTTAGGCTCCAAACCTATCCCTTGTACCACAGTGACCATTGCAGTCAGAAAGTCAGTAAACATTTATTAAGGGCCTACTATGTGCCAGGCACTGTGCTAAGGGCTGGGGACACAAAAGAGGCAAAAGACAACCCTGCCCTCAGGAAGCTTTCTGTCTAATGGGGGCAACAGCATGGCATGCCAGCTAACACATAATAAAGCAAACTGTACTTGGGTTAAATAGGAAATAATGAACAGAATGAGAGGGGTTGGGGAAGACTTTCTGTAGAAGATGGGATTTTAGCTGGACCTTAAGGAAGCCAGGGAGGTCAGTAGTTGGAGCTCCCAAGCATGGAGGACAGCTAGAGAGAATGCCCAGAACCCAGGTGGGGAAGGTCTTGTTCATGGAACACCCAGGAGGCCTGTGTCACTGGATCAAAGGTTACATGGTAGAGAGTAAGGTATAGAAAGACTGGAAAGGTAGGAGGGGGCAGATTATTAAGGGCTTTGAATGCAGATTTTGTATTTGATACTGGTGGCAATAGGGAGCCAGTGGAGGCTATTGAGTAAGGGAGTGACATGATCAGACCTGTGCTTTAGGAAAATCCCTTTAGTGACTGAATGGAGGATGGACAGGAGAGGAGAGAGACTTGAAGCAGGCAGACCCCACCCCACCCCACCCCCAGCAGCTATTGCAGTGGTGCAGGCATGAGGAGATGAGGGTTTGCACCAAAACGGTGGCAACCTCAGAGGAGAGAAGGGGATGATGGAGAGATGTTGTAGAGGTGAGACAGACAGGGGTGTGAGAGAGTAAGGAGCTCAGGAGGACTCCTTGTTAACCTGTGGATCCAAAGAAGTCCCAGGTAGAGCCCCCACCTGCCAGGAGTTCACAGGTAAGGTAAAGGACCCAGACCTCCCTTCTCCCTTTGTGAATTTCTGCCCAAATTTCCATTTGGAGGAAAGCTTCAGGCATCCTTCACTCCTCCCCCATGCTCCTGGTTCTTCAGGTTTCGGCCCCTTCTCCTGAGTGGGGGTCTTTCCCTCCCCCCTCCTTAGCTCCCTTCTACCTATTATATTCACCGTTTCAGGGCAGAAACCCCAGGAGTAGAATGTAAGTTCCTCGAAGGCAGGGACTGCTTGACTTTTGTCTTTGATCCCTACTCTAGTGTAGAGCCTGGCACATAGTAGATAGTTCATAAATCCTTGTGGATTGATGGGTGGAGAATATGAAAGTAGTGCCTGGGAAATGGGGTTTCCATTTTGAGACCACGGTTTTAAATACATGAATCACAGGCTCTTGGCCAGAAATAGAACGTGTCTAATAAAGGGTCTAGGAGATTAGCAGATCTGCTCTAAATGCTTTAGCTGAAGAATGGAGAGGGAGGGAGGAGACTGACCGATTTCAGCTGCTGAGCGTAGCATAGAGAGCAAGGCAAAGGGATGAGGAAGGAAGAGTGCCTTGGCATTCACAAGAGATAACATTTGGGAAGAGGGATGGTGGCACAACTTGTGAATGGCCAATGCCCAGAGTATGGGTGATGAACCAAGCAATGTCAGATGAGAAATGAGTGTTGGCGAGGCTTGACCTGCATAACTGGACACAACGATGGAAGGGGTGGCATTGATCAAAGGGAGGTGGATTCATGAAACCGGCCCCAGATGACAGCCTGGGCTACTGGACTTATCTTTCTTCCTCAGCCCACAGCCTCCTTCCGTCCCGCTGATTTCTGTGGAGGGGCCCCATTTCTCCATAGCCTTGGAGTCCTTCCCCTCCCTCTCCTTTCCCTCATCCCATGTATCCAACCAGATGCTGAATCTCATTGATTCTGCCTTCACAAGGCCCCCATGGATGGAGTACAGGCTCAGGAAACCCCTTAAACTGTGAATGAATCTTCCCACTTGATGAGACATCTGCCTGAGGCCGTGAGGCTTTCATTATAGCTAGGTCCAAATCTAGCCTAGCCCTCCATTGTCCAGCTACTTCCCACCCTGGATCCTATCAAAATATCTATACTCAATCTGTTACCCTTAAACTAACCTAGCCCTCCATGGTCGGCCATCTCCAGGTAGCCTTCAGCTATTTCCCACCTCTAATCCCATTCTTAGAGTCCAGCCTCAGTTTCCTCAAAGATCCTCCTTAGACTTCTCCTCAAGACCCTCCCCAAACTTCTTATCTAGACCATCTCTAAATCCTCCCGAACTCTTTCTGTATATAAAAGCCAACTGGCCTCCATGAAGGGGCTGAGAATTCAATCTAGCACAGACTCAGTCTGTGTCAAACTATTCTGGCCCACTTGTGTTGACAAGCATCACAAATACTTAGGCTCTTTACGAGTCTACCCATTGTGGTGAATTTTGTTTTATTTTGACTGAGAGAAGACTTGCATAGAATTCATTCAGCAGGACCCAGCATATTGATATTTTGGGGTCTTGAGCACCCCTAAGCCCTCAGCCTCAGCACCATCAGGCCCTTCCTCTTCATACACGCAGCTGCCACCTTCTTCCTTCTTACCTGGATGATATAACAGCCTCTCTGAAAAAACGAGCCTCTTCCCTTTCCAAATCCATTATCCACAAAGCTAACAAGGTACATTTCCTAAAGCTTAGGTCTGACCTTATCACTCCCTTACCCAAGAAGGCCCTGAAGTTCCTTCCCTTTTGCCTCTCAGAGAAAACATTAACTGCTGTGTTTCCTGCTTAAATTCCTTCACCATCTAGATCCATCTCATTTTTCCAAACTGATTTTGCAATTCCCCTCTTTAGGTCTGTTGTCTTCTAGGGAAACCGGCCCACTTTCTGTTTACCATATGTGACATTCCATCTTTGCTCAGGTTGTCCCCACTGCCTAGAACCTTTTCCCTCGGCACCTCTTAGAATTCAAGCACCATCTTTTTCAGATCTCCTCATCTCAAAATTGCTTTGTATTTCCTTTGTATATATAAGCATTCCCTCAAAGACCATGCTCCAGTATGCACTGGCATTGATATGGTGGGTCCCCAGAGGGGCAGCACCTATTTTGGGTCCTAGGGAGTAGTAATCCTGTGGATTCCTAATACTTAAGAGTCCCCACAGCAGTGTACTTCTTATATCAGCTAGTAAACTCAGTTAGTGAATAGAAAAGACATTTCCCCAGACTAGCAAAAACAATAGTTACAAAGCATTTCCTCAAAAATCTGTGGAGAGAAAGGCAGGCACAAAGCATGGCATCAGCGACACACATGTGTAGGAAACACATGTGGCTGCCTTCTGACTGACGCCTCTTCTCTCCCAGGAGAGTCCTTGTGGGGTTTAATTCTGGGCGTGCTGGGCTGGCTCCTCCCAAGATGGGGCCTATGTGCTAAAGCAGTTGTTTGCTGAACTCCCTGGGCTCTCTCCTCAATGGACAGCAGCATTCTCTACCACCTCAGGACCATTTGGTCATGACTGTGCTTTCTTTGAGCTGTGTTTAACCATAGTGCTACTGTGCTCTTTCAAGAAGGGTGGGCAATGGGCACCCTGAGCCGAGCGTGGGCAGAAGTCTCCTTGTTCAGCTCTCTGAGTTGAACTGGTTCTTGGATTTGGCACCTCGTTTTTTTCAGTCATATTCGACTCTTCCTTTTCTTGGCCATGTTGTAACGAGATCTGTCATTTTCATATGATTGATTTGATGTGTGTGATGATTACACTATTTAGATTTCTTGGAGCTTCCCTACTTTCCAGGGGCCCTGACCTGGAAGCTGACATTTCAGCTGACATGCTGCAGCCAAAAGTGACCAATCAAATCCCCTGACAAGTTAACAGTCCCCACACTTGTAACTACCAAGTGAACGGAATCAGGTGCCGCATTCCTGTTCCAATCAAACTAACTCTGGTTATGTGCCCCGCTGAACCCAGTGACTTGGAGACTGTTCACACAAGACCCGTGAATGCTTGTAGTATGGAACAGCCATTTGTAGTTTTCATGCTTAAAAATCCTACCCCTGCCATAAGCAGGTGAACCCTCCCCTTTTTGGAAAGGTGAACTTCACTTGCAAGCCGTTTCCCTCACTTTGAAATTAAACTTCTGTTTGATTCCTGATTCTCCTGCCTCTAGCCTGCTCTGTTCAACTCCAGCTATCCACAGGTCAGAGGTTGGTTTGGTCCAGTTGACAGAAGAGATACTGGAGTGGTTTGCCATTTCCTTCTCCAGCTCATTTTACAGAAGAGGAAACTGAGGCAAATAGAGTGAAATGACTTGCCCAGGTCATACAGCTAATAAGTGTCTGAGGCCAGATTTAAACTCAGCAAGACTCATCTTCCTGATTGTAGGCCCACCCCTCTATCCACTATACCATCTAGTTGCCCACAGAGTTATAATTTCTCTTATTTAACAGTTCTTCCTGGTTCAAAGCTGAATTCTTTCAGTGAGGAACCTCACTCTAACTAATGATGACTACACCTGTACATGTCTCAACTTCCTGTTTGACCTTATGCATATAAGAACCTGAGGACAGAGTAATAAGACAATCTGTGCCTTTTCGTACTCAGCTGAGGCACTCAGAGTCTCAAAATGCCTTCCAAGAGACTGTAAAATTGAAAATGGATTTCAATTCTATTTTTAAGACTTAGTCATGCTGGCATGGGTTTAATGGACACTAGGGGGCGCCATAGTGCAGAGTGCTGGACCTGTAGTCAGAAAGATTTGTCATCATGAGCTCAAATCTGGTCTCAGATACTTACTAGCTGAGTGACCCTGGGCAAGTCATTTCACTTTGCCTCAGTTTCCTCCTCTGTGAAATAAAGTAGAGAAGAAAATGAAAAGCCACTACAGCATCTTTGCCAAGAAAACCCCAAATGGGGCCAAGAATAGTCGGAGAAGACTGGAAAAAACGACAACAGCAAAGCCTTGTGAGTCTACACTCCTCGCTTCACACTCCCCCTACCTTCTAGAGACATTTTCAGAAAGGCCAAGCTTTGTCTTGTAATTATGTCTCCCTGCAAGACTGGTGATCTCGATCCTATTGCTTTAGCACAAGTGCCCACCTTTGGAGCCTCACCCGCCACCCACAACTCAAATTCAAGCTGATTCCATCAAAGCGGTTCTAACCCTCACCAGAGGCTCCCTCCCATCTCCCAAGGAGGAAATAATGGGGCGGGGGGGGGGAGCTGAGGTAGCTTTTAGCCCACCTCCTTATTAAAACGTGTTCCCTTTGCCAGGGGAGGTCCAAATGATGTGCCGTCAGGTCAATCCAAAGGAAGACACACTCTTAGACCCCACCAACCCTCCCTGGGGTCTTTAGTCATTGAGGCTAAAGACCCAATTTATTGGTTACTGCTAATCCAACTAATACATTGATCCTACTTGGACCATTGTTACTCAGTTTACCTTAATTTTCAAACGTGACAATGTGGAATAATCATAACAATAACAACTTTTATTTAGCACTTACTGTATACCAGGCACAGTGCTAAGCCTGAGATAATTATCTCCTTTGATCCTTGTGAAGTGAATGTCCTTATTCCCATTTGCAAAGAGAGGCTAAGTGACTTGCCCAAGGTCACACAGTTAGTGTCTGAAGCTCCATTTAAACTCAGGTCTTCCTAAGTCTCCTTTGGGTTTACTCATTTACATCTCACCTCTTTTTTTTTTACCCTCTGAGACTTTCTTTACTCAAGCCTCACATATAAGCCATACCCTTACATATGTATTTCCACCTATCTGCGGTTTCCTCTGAGAGTAAGGGATGAATAAATCCTTGTTAAGTTAGATCTTTGAAGAAATAGTGCCACCAACAGAGGTGAGGCAGAATTGGAGAGATGCACATGTGTTTCTGTCCCAGAAAGGGTACGGCCGATTCTCTGGCTTGTTGAGCTTGATGTCAATTCCTGATGAAAATCTTCAATGAAAGAGGCAGTTTGTTGGTGGCTCTTGGAAAGGGAAGAGCTGATCGCTAGGAGGCAGCGGGAGCAAGAACAAGCCAAGCCCAACCACCTCATTCCCTTTTTCCTCTTTTGACAGGATGAACAGACTGATAGACTGGGGGGGGGAAGGGAGGGGAAGGGCAGAAATGCTATGAACCTCCGTGCCTGGATTTCAGCAAGACTTAGGGAAAAGTCTCTTGTACCCAGTGACACCAGCCACAAGACCGCCATGGCTGGGCTCTGGGCATTCTCTCTGGCCACCCCGGGCCTGGGACGCTCTCCCTCCTCTGCCCTGACTCCACCCCACCCCACCCCGGGCCTGGGACGCTCTCCTCCCTCTGCCCTGACCCCCCCCCACCCGCTCCCCACCCCACACCACCCCGAGCCTGGGACGCTCTCCCTCCTCTGCCCTGACCCCCGCTCCCCCCTTTATAATCCCGCCTTCTGCAAGAGCCTTCCCCAGCCCCTCTTTATTCCAGTGTCTCCTGCTGGTCATTATCTCCTCCTTGTCCTGTACATGGCTTCTCTTTGTTTTTTAGTCATTTTTTAGTTGTATCTGACTCTTTAGGACCCCTTTGGGGATTTTCTTGGCAAAGATCTTGGGGTGGTTTGCCTCTTCCTTCTCCAGCTCTCTTGTTTTGCAGAGAAGGAAACTGAGGCCCAAAGACAGTTTATGGCAGAGCTGGGTTTAGAAGCCAGATTCTCCCAGTCCAGACTCCTTGCAGTAAACTCACTCCTAGATTTTACTCTGGGCTGAGGGGTGGGCAGTGCTGTGTTCCCCTCCAGTAATAAGCCCAGGACCTCTGAGCACCTGGCCACCCAGCATGGGGCCAGGCTTCTAAAAGCAACTTGAAGCAGGTAATGGCATTGGCTGTAGGTCAGTGTTTGCAGCAAAATCAATCCTTAGTTTGAAAAGACACCAAGAAAGAGTCCTGTCTGTCATTGAGTAAGACCAGTAGATGGGGGGGGGGGGAAGGCAAGGACACTGGGCTTGGGGGAGGAAGAGAGCCATCTGAGCTTGCCCTCTGCCTTCCTAGGACTCTGAGCAATGGTTGACAACGGCTTCCCCCTGACCCTAGTAGGTGGCTGGGTATTGAAGTTGGTAGAACATTGGGCCTGGAGTCAGGAAGATCAGAGTTGAACCAGAGTTCACATCCAGTCTCAGGTATTTACTAGCTGTGTGACCTTGGGCAAGTCACATAACTGCTGCCAGCCTCAGTTTCTTCCGTATCTGTGGGATGGGGATGATGACACTTAAGTACCTCTCTGCCAGGGTTGTTGTAAGGATCAAGCGAAGTCGTATTTGTAAAGTGTTTAGCACAGTGTCCGGCACATTTGTCGCTGGTCAGTCATTTCGGTCACATCAGGCTGTTTGTGACCCCTTGGGGGTTTTCTTGGCAAAGATCTTGGAGCGCTTGGTCATTTCCTTCTCCAGCTCATTTGACAGATGAGGAAATTGAGGCAAACAGGGCGAAGTGACTTGCCCAGGGTCACATAGCTGGTAAGTGTCAGGTGCCAGGTTTGAACATTGGGCTTCCTGACTGCAGGCCCAGCACTCCCTTCACTGTGCCACCTAGTTTCCCCACACCCAGCACACAGTAGGCATTTCATAAATGCTTCTTTGTTTCCTTCCTTTCTTGAGGCAAGCAAGTACCATAGGGTAGGGACGGCTTATTCTAGTCCTTGTATGCCCAGGTTCTCTGGGGTCTGGGCAGATGTTTTGTTCTGCTTTGTTATAAACAGAACAATGACTTTACTGATGTCAAGATCTCCCAGCATGAAAACTCCCCCTCCCCTCCCTGGGCCCTGAGAGGATAGGGTCCTCAGTCTGGGGGTGTTGGACGTGCAGGCCTTCCTGGCTCCCTCCCCAGCAGCACTGTCCCTGGCATGTAATGGGCCCCTCACAGGGCTAGGTTCCTGCCTCGAGTCACTTCCAGGTTACCCAGTTTAGCCAGGGCAGGCAGAGCAGCTGGCAGAGAGCTGGCCTTTGAACCCAGACTCTCCAGGTTCAGCATTGACTCCATGGGGCCAGGCTGCTGCCATCACCTCACTCCCTGACCTTGGGCAAAGCACTTCAACCCTCGGAGTCTCAGTGTGTTCCTCTGTAAAATGGGGGTTTGGAGGACCCACCTCTCAGAGCAGCTATGAAGGAAACACTTTGTCAGCCTTCAAGGCCTAGAGGAATCTGCACTAGGAAACCCCTGACCTCTTTTTATGGGGGTCACCAAAGAAGCAGACACATCTCTAATGCTGCCAGACAAGGCACCCACGAGATCATTGGGATCTTTTGTTTCCAGCTGAACCCAAGCCCCAAAACAGCAGCTGCACTCAGGTCAAACCTGAATCTTTCCAATTTCCCAAAACACTGAACTGGAATGAAACCAGCAGCACCCTAAGATCCTCAGAACAAAAACCCCGTTTCCCTGGTGAGGCAGAAACAGAGGAAAGCAAGGCATGGCTGAAGGAGGAGGAGGGGCTGGCCGCCCTCACGCTCACTCACACATGGTCACATGTGCATACGTGCTCTTCTCCTTACACTCACACACTCACATGCTCACAACTCAATGCACACTCATGTACATGTAGACACATACGCACTTTGACACTCACCTGCACACTCACATGCCCATAATCTATCCCCTTCCCAGGCAAACCCACTGGACACCATTTTGGAGTGAAGTTACACAGACAGGTGGTGTTGAAAAGAAACAGATGGCCCAGAAGTAATTGGACTTCTCTCTGGAGCAGTAACTACTGGGGGTTTCAGGACCTGGGACAAGGGCCAAAAACCACCCCCAGGGCAAGTGGCAAGCAGGATGCCCTCAGTGGGGGGGGGGGGGTTTGATGGCCATAGAAATGACAAGGAGAGGGGGCAGTCTAGTACAGTGGGCAGAGCCCTGTTGCCAGACGCCATCTAGCTCCAAACTCCACCTCCTATGCTTACCACCTTTGTGACCACCCTGGTTACCACTTTTCTCATCAGTAAAATGAGGGTGAGTGAACCAGGACACCTTAGAGGTCTCCATCTCTAGGACTTTTCATGACAAGGAAAGGTCAGTTCTCACAGTCCATAGACATTGACCATTCAGGTCCCTGGACTCTGCTTTTCAGAGCCCTGTGCTCCCCAAAGAGTGGCTGAGACAGGTCACTGCTTACGTGTGTAGCACCCCCTCTCCACTACTCCCCAGATCTGCACTGGCACTGTAAGTTGTGTTTCCAGATGGTGACCCCATCTGGGGTCTTATTCCTATTACTCATGGGTCCCCATCAGTGTGTTTCCTTTCAACAACCAGCCAGCACACATATCAACTCTTAGCAAAGGCATTAACTAAGGTGGCAAAGCTACAAAAACATCATCACCCATCCCTGAAACCTGAAGCACATTCTTCCATCAAATGAGATATATTTGTAAAGTGCTTAGAACATAGTAGGTACTACAGAAATGCTAGCTGTTGTTATTTTCACAATTATTATTAAATATTTACCACACTAATGAGAAAAATGGGCTCACCTTTGGCACATAATTGTAGTTAGGCACACATGTGGCAAGGACAATTCAGTAAGTCCTGGGAAGGCACTTCAGGACCTAGAAGTGCTTGTTCATGCCACAGAATGCTCCTACAGCTCATCAGCTGAGCCTGACCCTTGCAGGGTACGGTATTCATATGGTCGGGGGACCTGTTCCCCAAGGCTGCTCTCCCCCCCCAATCTATTTTTATTTGAGGTATCTGCTCCCTCCAATGTGACATGAACACTCTTGAGCGGCTCAGTGGGGCATCTCCTTCTCCGTGTCATTACTTAAGGGGCGGGTGCCACGTCTAGAGGAAGAGAAGGATCATTAGTTCTCCTCCTCCCCCTTGAAGGGGAGTTCAAATTTAATCTCAGGCATTTACTGGCTTAGTGACCCTAGGTAAGTCACAGAACTGCTGTCTGCCTCAGTTTCCCCATCTGTTAAATGAGGGGAGAAACAGTGCTTTCCTCCCTGGGTTGCTGTCAGGCTGAAATGAGAAAATATCCATAAAGTGTTCACGCAGTGCCAGGCACACAGCAGACACTGTATAAATGCCCATGTCCTCCCTTTCTTCCTCCACCAAAGGGGTGCAGACCGTGCTGTTTGGGAGGTGCCTCACCTCTTCTTGTGGCACAATCAGACACAGAAGGGTTAAGCGACTTGTCCAATGTCTCATAGGTAGAATGAAAACAAAGTGAAAATAAATACGTTTTGCCTCATCAGAAGCAGAAGTTCAACATAGAGCTTCTCTCTATCTTGCCCCTGCCCCACTGCCATCCCATCTTTTTTTTTATTTTTTATTTTTTGCTTTTTGGAGGGCAATTGGGGTTAAGTGACTTGCCCAAGGTCACACGGCTAATTTTTTTGTGTCAAGTGTCTGAGGCCGGATTTGAACTCAGGTCCTCCTGACTCCAGGGCCAGTGCTCTATTCACTGCTCCACCTAGCCCCATCATCCCATCTATTTTTAATCGATAGGATTCCGAGGCTTATCTCTGGCACTGAGATTCTTCAAAGTTAGATACTTCATCTGGTGCTTATGAAATCAGAGGGCTGGAAGACAACTAATTTCAGAAATGTTTTACAAATATTACCTCATTTTTTAAAAACCCTCAGAGGTAGGCACGATAATTGTCTCCTTTTTACAGATGAGGACACTGAGCCTAGCAGAGGTTAAGTGACTTGCCCAGGGTCACACAGCCAATAAATGCCCACTGTCAAATTTGAACTCAGGTCTTTCCCCGCTTTAAATACTATCTGTCAGACCTGGGTCAAGTCCCTTAAACTCTCAAAGTCTCCCAGTTTTCTCAATTCTAAAATGAGAGCGTTGGGTACAGAGTCAGAGGACCCGGGGCCACCCCACCCCCACCCCACCGGCCTCGGGCCCCAAAGCGGCTCCATCTTGGAACTCTGATCCCAACACTCCGGTCATGCCCTCACTGGTTTAAGCCCCAGCACCTGCCATGGACGCTTCTGGGCTCTTTTCCCAGAAGGATGTTTGGAAGAGGCTTGGAAGCCGGCTTCCCCAGAAGCACGGACTGGATGGTTCCCTGGTGCTGGAGGAGCTGGCCTGCTGGGACTGCCCAACAAGCCAGGGGCTGGAAGAAGGGACAGTGATGACAATTGCACCTTCCCCCGGGGCCTTTGAGGACCACATCTGTCAAACAAGATCACCTATGGAAAGAACACAGCAGGCACTTAATAAATGCTTCCTTCCTTCCCAGTCTGAGTGGGACAGGGAGGAGGGAATCACACAGCATAGATTTAGAGCTGGAAACAGCTTTAGAAGCCACAGAGTCCAAGCTCCTCGGTTTACTTTAGAAAACAGAGGCCCAGAGAGAGAAGGGGAGAACAGGCTGTTAACTCTCACCAGCCGAGCTTCCCCAAATCCATCTCCCTTTGGGGAGACTTTGGGCAAGTCCTTCCCCCTCCTTGAGACTCAGTTTCCTTTTTGGTTGAAAGGTGATCCTTAGTTCATTAGGACCCCAGACCTGGAGACAGAGGATGCCACAGAGTATGTTTAGACCAGACCAGGGGCTCTTCACCATATTGGTGTCCTGGACCCCTAGGCCGGTGGTCTGGTAGGACTTGAGAACTCCTCAGAAATGCATAAAATAAGATACATCCAATTACACTGAAATGCAGATATCAAATCAGTTCTTTTGGACCCCAGGTTAAGAAATCCTGGTCTAGTCCAATCCTTTCATTTTACAAATGGGAAAACTGAGGCCCTGTGAAGTGAAGGGGCTTCCTCATGCTCAGACAGCAAGCAGGAATAAAAGATGGGATTTGAGCCCAGGCTTTCTGCCTTACCTATTTTTGTCTACTATCTCAGTCACTCTTTCAGACATGTTTCACTTCCCTCTCTACTTCCCTGCTCGTTTCTCCAAAGTCTAGATATCAGCCTTGCCCCCATAGGTTTTCCCTCCTTTCCAGCCCCGTTCTGGAACCATGAACTAATTAACTTTGCCATTATTCTTCTAAAAGGGAACTTACTACTTTGTGACCCTGGGCAAGTCACTGTGTGCCTCAATTTCCTCCTATGTCAAATGAGCTGGAGAAGGAAATGGCAAACCACTCCAGTATCTCTGCCAAGAAAACCCCAAATGAGGTCACAGAGAGTCAGACATGATTGAAGTGACTGAACAACATTGTTCTTGGAAAGGAATCTCTGTAGTGCCCCATCTCTGGCCACCACTCTCCTAGGTGGATTTCCTTTATTAAGAATGAAAAGAATGAGCATTTTTCAAGCACCTACTATTTGTTAAGCACTTTACAATTATTATCTAATTTGAGCCCTACAACAATCCTGGGATGTAGTTGTTATTGTTATTCTCATTTACGGTTGAGGAAACTGAGGCAGGCAGAAGTTAAGTGACTTTTTCAGGGTCATACAGCTACCTAGTAAGTGTCTGAGAATGGATTTGAACTCAGGTCTTCTTGACTCCAGGTCCATTGTTTTATCCACTCCATCTAGCTGCTCAATTATTAGAATGGATACTTTGTCATTTTATTATAGTGGCTCCACCTGCCCATGAACAATTAATATTTCTCCACTGATTTAGGTATGTTTCTTTCTGTAAAGAGTGTTTTGTAGTTCTACTCATATAGTTGCTACATAGGGCTTAGTAGATGGATTACAAAACATTTTATATGCTTTGCAGTTATTTTGGATGGAATTTATCTTTCTGTCTCTTCCTATGGATTTTGTTGGTAATATGCAGAAATACTAATGATTTAGGTGGATTTATTTTATTTCCTCCAACTTTGCTAAGGTTATTGTTTCCGTGAATTTTTAGTTGATTCTCTAAGTAAGCCATTATAATCACCCACAAACATCTATTATTTTGATTTCTCTCTGCATATGCTTATCTCCTTACTCTTTTTTTTTTTACTTCTTTATCTATCATCATCAGTCCTAAATCAGTTAGTGGTAGTGATCATAAATAAATAAATGCATCCATGGTGGATAAATAGTGGTGATAACTGTCTTGGAAGATAATAGGTAATAGCCCTTTACATTAAATATTCATTGGATCTTCGCAATAGTGCCTCAGGCCAGTGCTTTTATCGTCCTCATTTTATGGAGGAGGATGCTGAGGTTACCCTGTGTCACCAAGGTAGGAAGTGTCTGAGGAAGGACTGAGTTTAAGTCTAATTGACCCTTTGCTTTACCTGGGTCTTACTGGGAAGGCTTCTAATTTATCGCTATTGTATAGAATCCTGACTGTTGGTTTTAGGCAGCTACTCTTTGTCACACTAAGGAAAGGTTCATTGCTTCTCTCCTGTCTAATGCTGTTAGCAATGCTGGGCACTGAATTTTGTCAGAAGCCTTCTCTGAAATCTATCCATATAATTACATGTTTTATTGTTCATGTTCTATCATGTTTACAGTTTTCCTGCTATTGAAACAACACTGCGTTGCTAATAAAAACACAGCCCAGTAAATTACATATAATCTTTCTGCTAAAGACTCTTTGGTCACACACATAAATTAATTCAATGTTAGGCCAATCAGATTATCCAAAAATTACTGCACAGAGCCGTAAAAAATAATAACAAAATTCATCTGGGGTAGTAAGAGGTCAAGGATCTCAAGAGAAATAATGGGGAGAAATGAGAAGGAAGGAACAGGGGTCTGTTGGGACTAGGCCTCACACAAAAGCACAAAGCAGTAATCATCAAGACAATTCGGTACCGGCTAGAAAAAGAGAGAAGCTCATTAGTGGAACAGATTACATAATACCTTATGGAAGCCGATGAACCAAGTGGGTCAGAAACCAATAACACCAACAACCATTTGAAGCAGTGATATCACCAGTAGTTATTTTATGTCTACAAAAAATCAAGCTCTGTAGAATGGACATTCACCGTTGTATGTACACTCCTGTCCTACGCTGCATTTGAAAATACTCATTTATACATTTTTATACACATATATACACATACATATAAACACATACACACAAAGGTACACACACATTCATACGCATACACACACACAAACACACACACACACCTCTGAAAGGCAATGAGAAATATCTCCTCCTATCTCTTCTTTGGAGCCAACCTTGCTTTTTGCAATTTTACAACATTAAAAAAAAAAATTCCCAGCTATGGTTCTTTCTATTTTGATGGTTGTAATTACTGTCAAACAAATAATAAGAAGATATAATTACTGCAGGTTGAGAAGGTGCTTTCCATTGTTCTTGTTTTGCCTGTAGACAGCAATGTTTCACATGGGAAAGGCAATTTCTCATAGTTCTTCATTGTTGAAACATCTTAATTTATTCATAGGCCTTCTCAGTTCTTATTAAATTCTAGAAATACAACAAAATAAGATAGAACTAGAATGTCTACACACACACAAACTATGCTACTTCATATCGAGCAAATTGAGAAAATAATTGAAGGCAACAAAACAATGCTGGCAAAGTGGTCGAGAAACAGTGTGCCCATACATTGTCAGTGAAATTGCAAACTGGTAGAATTTTTTCTATGAAAGAAATGTGGCAGTACTTGGCAACAGAAAAGTAATTACATCCTTTGATGTGCTAATTCCATAGCTAGGAATATACCCTGAAAGGGTTATCAAAAGAGAAAAAAAATACTCTTCAAAGATATTTTAATATTATCTGGGCTTGCAAAATAAAAACAACCTAAATATCTAACAACAGGGCAATGATTAAATTAATTATGGATAGTCAATGTGATGGAATATGATCAAGCAATTATGACTCTTAAGTATGAAAAATAGAAAGACACTGGAAAAACTCGGTTATCAAGAAGTGAAAACAAAACAAAACAGGAAACCAAAAGGATTGCCTGTGCACTGTAACCTCTGAAGGTCTTTAAGCAAAACAGGTGCCCTTTCAGTTTCAGGGACTAGGGCATTTTTGTAGAGAGCCTCCTTTTCAGATTCTCAGTTAGATGAGCCAGCTGCTGACATCCCTTTTAAGATCTGTCTGTCCAAAGAAGACAATTCAGGGCAAAAACAGGAAAGTTTAGTTACCAGAAAATGGTCTTTCTTGGTGCTATCACCACAGGATGAATGACCTTGAGACAAGTCTCTCTCTCTCTCTCTCTCTCTCTCTCTC
>NW_027186383.1:8981212-8990537 GCF_028583685.1 Petaurus breviceps papuanus
CTCCTCTCTCTCTCTCTCCTCTTTCTCTTCTCTCCTCTCTCTCTCTCCCTCTCTCTCTCTCTCCTTCTCTCCCCTCTCCCTCCTCTCTCTCTCTCCCCCCCTCTCTCTCCTCTCTCTCTCTCTCCTCTCTCTCCTCTCTCTCTCTCTCTCTCTCTCTGTTTCTCTGTCTCTCTCCCTCCCTCTCTCTCTCTGTCTCCTGTCCTTTCTCTAGTCTCAGATATTTCTATTATAAATTTATATTTATAGATATATATTTATATAACTAGAGCATTGGCCTAGATGATCTCTGAGGTCCCTCCCAGCCCCAGAGCCATTATCTATGAGCTCCCTGGCCTCAGTTTCCTTCTCTGTAAAATGAGGGGGTTTGGTCTAGCTGGGCCTCTAAGGCCCATTCAATCTGTGACCCTGTGACCTATGAAAGGCCCCACTACTCCTAAAAGCCCAAGGAGTTTGGGAAGTAGTTGCTCCCTGTATCCTGGTGATAGCTAAATAAATAAAAAATAAAATTTTAAGAATATAAATAAATATAAATAAAGAATCCCCCTCCCCTTCATTCCCTCTCCCCCCACGGCCCTCCAGTATCCTGCACTTCTCTAGTTGGGGCTGGAGGTGGTCATAGCATTCATCAGCGAGGAGGAAGGTTGGAGCTGGCTGACACTCCAGAGTCTGAGTCAGAAGGTACCTTCAAGGCCCTCTAGACTGATGTCTACAAAGTAGAAGATAACAGAGGCCAAATGGGGCTAGATTTGGAGTCAGAGAATCCCCTAGGCCTCAAGGGAAGGGACCTCAGAGGCCATGTTGTCTAACCCCTTTATTTTACAGACAAAGAAACTGAGGCCAAGGAGCCCACAGGACCATGACTGGTTGGCAGATTCCTCTACAGACCGTCCCAGCCCTGGGCCTATGTGGTCTGAAAGGTCCCTTCCAACTTGGACACTGCCCTCTGGAGCCAAGTCTGCTCTTTCTTTTTCATGGCCAGACTTGAAGACAGCCATCCTGTGTCCCTCCTCACTTCCCCAGTCTTCCCTTCCTGGGGCTTCACCAGCCCCAGTGGGAAGTCCAGATCTTCTCAGAAATGCAGGATCTCAGGCAGAGGGGATGGTAGGAAACTGGGCCACTCCCTTAACTCAGGGACAACCCAGTCCATCCACCCGGCATGATGGCAGCTTGTTCAGCCTCAGGGGATTTCTGCAGCAAATATTTTCCCCAAAGGATTTAAAACAAAAGCCTTGGCAGGTCTCCAGCTGTGGGGGAGGGGGAGGGGCTGAGAAGCCTCTTATAAATCCAGGGATTGTTATAATCTTTTCTCTTTCACTCATGGCTCCAAGCACCTAGTAATAGCTCGCCTCTCCATAACGCTTTCATGTTTGTTTGTTTTTTAAAAGTTTTCTGGACTCGTTGTTTTTACATCATAGTCATTTCTGGAAATTATGGGTGGGGGGAGTCATGGAGAGTCAAGTTGATGCCAAGAAAGAAAAGGGAAAAAAGAGCGTGAATGAAATTGTAAAAACAGAAGAGAAGAGAAGGCAATTCAGAAGGAGGGGCAGGGAGGCGGGGACGTTTTGTGACTACCTTGCTAAACTGAATACGCTCTTCAAAAGCCAAGCTGTACAGACCAGACGCCTGCAGGCTCATACACCCCGCTCTGAACTGAGGGCATGGAGTGAACCCCACTGACTCAGTTCTGCTCCTAGCTCAGCCCTGTTCTGTTCCGTCCTGGCTATATCCAATCTCTGTCTTGTGAGACAACTCCATTGTGTTGTTTGAGCGCAGCCCTTCGTGGCTGGGAAGCTGAAGCGCCTGCTGGGAGACCCTCCACGAAGGACCAGGTGATGCTGGCCAGAAACCCGATCACATCGAAACACGGATGCAAGGAGTCTTCTCACAATTCCGTGTCTCAAGCACCTCGCGTGTCTTGTCTGAAAAGCTGGCCCCCCACGGGTCACTCGCGGCCTCCTCGCTCTTCTGATCGCATGCAGACGCCTGGGGAGGGGCGGGACACTGTGGGAATTGCACCTGTTCACTTGCCCCCTCCCGACTTGGAAAGCCGCTAGTCTTTCCTCCAATTAGAAACCAGAACTGGTGTCCTGGTTTATTTTTTTGTTGTTTTCTTTCAATGCATAAAAATCTGTGGTCCTCCCCGTCCCCCCCCCCCCCCCCCCCCCGCCCCCGCCCCCGCCTCGCGTTTGAGGTCCAGCGGCAAGCGGAGGAGGCTCAGTCCCGATTTGTTACGCAATCGGCGCGCATTGTTACGTAGTAAGCCGACGGGCTCAGAAGCCTTATTTAACCCTTGTTTCCTCAGTCATTTCAGGTTTCACCCACCACAGTACAGCTCTTCTACATATACATCCGCTTGTGCTTGATGGTGTCTGTGACACTTCTGGTTAAATTTTTTTTTTTATATTTTGCATTTTTAAACAATATAAATTTTAGGGGCAGCTAGGTGGCCCCATGAATAGAGCACCGGCCCTGGAGTCAGGAGGATCTGAGCTCAAATCCGGCCTCAGAAACTTGACACACTTACTAGCTGTGTGACCTTGGGCGAGTCACTTAACCCCAATTGCCCTGCCCCCTCTCCCCTCAAAAACAAAACCAATATAACTTAAAATTCTAAACTCAATACCAAAAGAAAAGAAGCATTTCCATGTATAAAGAAAATCCCCAAGAGATCGTTGCTTAGGAATCCACAAATATCTATCACATAGTTTGGGTTTTTTTAGTGGTACATAATAAATTCTTCATGTTACTTTCTAAACTATTCTCCTTGTCTGTGTTCCCTTCTGAACATCTGGGTCCTCTTCTGTGCCTATTCTTTTAAATGCTTCAATGAGCTTCTCTTTCTTTTTGGCCACTGTCATTAGTAGTTCCCCTAGAACTTTTAAAAAATGTTAATAACTTAAATTTATATGCTACAAAATCCCCCCCACCCCAGGCTTTTCACCTCTCATCTGACTCCAGCTTGGACGGACACCACTTCCCTCAGCCTCCTTTCCTCTCTGATTACAGGGCTGGAGGGTGGGCTACAAGCTCCTCTCAAGGCCTTCCTTAGGAGAGAGAAGAGCTCTCAGCTCACCCCGCCCCACATCTGCTGCCCTCCCCGATCCCATATTCCATCCCCTTTTCCATCATTCTTTGTGTATTGCCTCCCATTAGATTGTAAGATCCCCAAGGACAAGAACTGTCTTGTCTATTACTCAAGGCCCAGCACTTGGCAGTGGCACATTTGTTATTGTTCAGTCATGCCCAACTCCACGTGACCCCATGGACTTGGTCCACAGATCTTCTTGGCAAAGATACTGGAGTGGTTTGCCAATTCCCTCTCCAATGTGTCCCCATTTTACAGATGAAGAACTGAGGCAAATAGGGGTTAAGTAACTTGCCCAGCCCATGTCTGAGGCCAAATTTGAACTCAGATCTTCCTGACTTCCTGATAGTTGTTGTTCAGTCTTTTCAGTCACGTTTGACTCTTCATGATCCCATGTGGGGTCTATTTGGCAGAGATCCTGGAGGGGTTTGCCATTTCCTTCTCCAGCCCATTTTATAGATGAGGAAATTGAGACAAACAGGGTGAAGTGACTTGTCCAGGGTCACACAGCTAGGAAGTGTCTGAGACCAGATTTAAACTCAGGAAAATGAGTCTTCCTGACTCCAGTCACTGGGCAAGTCACTTCACCCTGTTTGCCTCACTTTCCTCATCTGTAAAATGAATTGGAGGAGGAAATAGCAAACCACTCCAGTATCTTTGGCAAGAAGACCCCACATGGGAGAGTCAGACCCGACTGAACAAAATTCAACCTCCTCATCTTATAGACGGGAAGCTGAGACCCAGGGGCTGAAGAGCCGTGCTCCAGGTCCCATGAGCATGAAACATCCAAGTCACATTTGAACCCAGGGTTCATTGTCTGCCCCCTGAGGGCACCAGTCCTTTCTTCAGTTGCTCAGAGTTTCAGCTTCCCTACCCAGTAGCAGACATTGCTAAACCGGCTTCTTTCCCGAGGTATCAGCCCAGACAAGTCTTCCCACATTTCTTGGGATGCCTCCTAGCCAGCATTTCTAATGTCACGATACCGTTCCCTTCATACAGCCCAGTTTGATTGAAGCTTTATAAGGCGCTCCCTCCCCTCCCCGAACGACCCTATAAAGGTTGACAACGCAAATAGCATCATCTCCATTTTACAGAGAAGGAAAGTGAGGTTCCTTGGAGACGTTAAGCAATTTATCCAGGGTCACAAAAATCGTTAGGAGCAGCGTCTGCACCAAATACAGCACTCTTTCTTTGCAGGCTCGTCTCCCAAAGAAAATGATATTGGCTAAAGACAAGGGAGAATGGACCCTCCGCCAGTCTAGTTCAGGGCCCCACGTTCCAGTTCAAGAGCCGGGATGAGAACTGGGCTCTCTAACTGTGGTTCCACCACTCTCCCCCACTCCACCGTCTCTCCTGCTAATAACGGGATGTAGGTCAGGCGGCTTTTAGGTGTGGCCAGGGATTCCAGTGAAATAGAGAATACATTTGTTGCTTGGGCTGGTCTGAACAGCCTGGGGATGCATTAACAACCCGCATCCTGGGATGCAGCAGCTGTCCTAGCAGACGCCCGGAGCTGCAGGGACTTGCTTGTGCTTTTTTTAGTCTGACCCAAGCACGTGCTTTCAAAAAAAGAGAAGCCCACCCTCCCCACGGGATGGGGTCAGCTCACCTCCATTCTGGATCCTGGGGCTAGAAGAGCAAAGGGCGATAGCCCCTGAGCTCAGCTGCTGCCTCCTGGGGGTGCAGCAAGGTCGAGACAAGCCTGTGGCATCCCCTCAGGAGCCTCGGGGCTCACGTCTTTCCCCACGCTTTCAATGAAGCCCCAGAGACAAGTGGGGGGAGGGGGGCGGGGGCTCAGCCGATGTCAAGGACCCCCATCAGAAGGCGTGAGAGAGAAGGCGTTGGGAGGTCTGTTGGGACATGTTTTAAAGCTCTCGTTGGTGTCTGCTTTTTAGACACTACCTTCATCCCCAAACACATAGCTTTCCCTTTCCTCCCCAGTGGGCCATCCTGGAAACAATGACTAAAAAAGCTTAAAAAGAGGAAGAAAAAATAATCCAGCAAAGCCAAGCAGAGAGCAAGGGCGTCTGGGAGCACGAGCTGCGCCCTGGCCGTGGGCGAGGCGCCTTTCCCTCTGCCTGCTCGCGCCGCCCTCAGTCACCATCGTGATTCCGCCCTCAGTTTCCCCTTTCTGGTTGCTCTTCTCTCCGTTTCTGTTGCTGTAGGCCTGGCAGACGTCCCTCTCCTGCTTCTGCTTCCTTCCCTCTGCCTCATGTCCTCTGCCTTCTGCCCACGGTTCTTTGAATGCTTCATAGTCATCATTTCCATCACATTGCTGTTCAATCATTTTCAGTCCCGTCCCACTTTCCGAAGTCCCATTTGGGGTTGACTTGGCAGAGACGCTGGAGAGGTTTGTCATTTCCTTCTCCAGATCATGTTACAGATGAGGAAACTGAGGCAAATCGGGTTAAGGGACTTGCCCAGGGTCACCCAGATAGTACGTTTTTGAGGTCGGATTTGAAAATGAGTCACCCTCACTACTCCGACATTCTACCCACGGTACCGCCTCCTAAACCACAATTAATTTGTTGGTGGGAATCTTAAAGGGGAAGAGATGGGAACAGTATATGAAGACATTATTGTGGCATAAGAACACAAAAGACATTAGCAAAACTTTTTTTTTAAGATTTTTTTTAAAGGACCCAAACAACTCTCACTGCTCAGCTGTGCAGGAGAGGCCAGGAGTCTCTCACTACCAGGCTCAGATCATGGTGACAACTCAGTCATTTTGCTGAGGAACCCTTTTACAGATGGGGAAACTGAGGGAGACAGGGATTGAGTGACTTGGTCAGGGCCACACAGCTAGCAAGTGTCTGAGACTGATTTGATCTCAGGTCTTTCTGGCACTCTGCACACTGGGCACCATCAAGTAAGTTCATTTATTGGCACAGATCCAACAGATAAAGTTTCTTCCTTGTCTGCAGGAAATCAGTAGCTGCTTGGTTAAGGAGGTCTCATCCCTGGGCTGAACTGTTGGCAAACCCCGGCATGGACCCCAGCACTGGACCCCTGGTCCTCCAACCTTTCAAGTCCTCCAGGGCTGTTCTCTCGCTTTCTCTCTCAATACTCCTTCACCTACAAGGAGGCAACATCAGTCTTGGGATCATCTACTCATTGCTTCCTGCCAGCCCAGGTCAGGAGGGTAGGCATGTAACTGTGGAAGTGCCATGTGCTTCATGGTGGCTCTGGGTGAGAGAAGCCCTGACGTCCCTCCCTCTCCAGAGGCCCATAGCAGCCTCTCCTCCTCACTTCATTCCGGAAAGGAAAGAGACTGAGTTGCCCTGTGAACATTTATCCTATGTGATCTAAATTCCAGGTTTGTGGCCAACCTATAGGCATTCCAGAAACGGACAAGCAAGAAGCAGCCACAAAATAATAGTACATGCTCTGAATTGGGGGCGGGGTCACTCCATTACATGTTATCAGGCATTTCTTCCCCAGTTTTTTTTCTTTTTGGAGGAGGGAGGACAGGGCAATTGGTGTTAAGTGACTTGCCCAAGGTCACACAGTAAGTGTTAAGTGTCTGAGGTCAAGTTTGAACTCAGGTCCTCCTGACTCCAGGGCCGATGCTCTACTCACTGCACCACCTATCTGCCTCCCTCTTCCCCAGTTTTTTTAAAAATATTTTTATGTAAAGTTTTAAGTTCCAAATTCTTTTTTTTTTTAAACAATCGGGGTTAAGTAACTTGCTCAAAGTTACACGGCCAGTTATTTCTGGGTGTGGTGCTGAGTATCTGAGCCTAGATTTGATCTCCAGGTCAACCCCGACACTGGAGCTGGTGCTCTTACTCGCTGAGCCACCTGGCCACCCCTTAAGTTCCAAATTCTATCCCTCCCTCCATGAGACAGTAAGCAATCAGATATAGGTTATACATGTGCAATTATGTAAAACATTTCCCATATTAGTAATTTTGTACAAGAAGATGAATAAAAGAAAAAAAAGAAAGTGAAAAATAGCCTTCTTCAGTCTGCATTTAATCAATATCAATTCTTTGTGTGAAGGTGGATAACATGCTTCATCATTAGTTCCTAGGGAGGGATTGTCTTGGATCCTTGTATTGCTGAGAACAGCCGAGTCATTCACAGTTCTTCATTGAACAATGTTGCTGGTACTGTGTGTGACATTCTCTTGGTTCTGTTTACTTCATTATGCATCAGTTCATCTAAGTCTTTCCAGGTTTTTCTGAAATCATCCTGCCTGTCATTTCTTAGCACAATAATATTCCATCACAATCATATACCACAGCTTGTTTATCCATTCCCCAATTGATGGGCATCCCTTTGATTTCCAATTCTTAGCCACCGCAAAAAAAGCTGCTATAAATATTTTTGTACAAATAGGTCCTTTTCCCTCTATTTGGATGTCTTTGGGATACAGACCCAGCAGTGGTATTGCTGGAGGAAAGGCAGTTTTATAGCCCTGAGGGCATAGTTCCAAATTGCTCTCCAGAATGGTAGGATCAGTTCATAACTCCACTAACAGTGTTCTCATGCATTTTTAGAAGCAAGGCCCCCAGTCTGCGGGTGGGAGGACAGCAGGTGGGGTGCACAGCCCATGTTCTGAGGACAGGGCTCCTTTTGGCCAGTCCCACACCCATAGTCCTTTACCTCCTCAGTGAAAAGGCAAGGCATACTTTGTCATCTCTTCTAGAGGGATAAGACTGGTCATTACAGTCACCCACCACCTACCTTCCTTTGAGTAACAATACTATCATCATAACGTGCTGTTCTTCTGGCCCTGCTTCCTTTCACCCTGCACCCATCCACACTTGTCTTCTTGTGACCCCTGGATTCCCTCACATACATCTTTTCTTATGGCAAGATTCTATGTCACTGAATCTTGGCATGAAGGTACCACAATGTGTTTAGCCATGCCCCAGCCAAAGGATACCTATTTTATTTCCAGTTCTTAGCTATCACAAAAAGTGCTGCTGTGAATATTTTGGTTTATATTATATTTCTTAAGCCCCTAATATGTTACCAGCATGGTGCTAAGTGCTTTACGGATATTATCTCATTTGGTCTCCTTTGTTTGACTTCCTCTGGGTATAGACACCTAGCAGAGAGATCTCTGGGTCAAAGGGTTTGACGGTGTAAATGCTTTTCTCACATAATTCCGAATTGATTTCTACATGGTTTAGACCAATTCTCATCTCCACTTACAGTGCATTAGGAAGTGTGGCCAGCAAGCTTTTGCAGATAGTTTTCCAGGGCAGGTCCCATCTTTGCAGCTACATAATTGACCGAGGAGTACAGAGAACAGAATATCCTGCTGGGCTGGTGCCGGCCGATTTTTTAAAAAGCATTTGACTCAAGAGAATAAAATGCAGCTATCGCCCTTGTGATAGGAAAGCACCAGGGACACTTCTGAGGCATTTCTCACTATCTTCGCCCAGGCCCCCAGGAAACAGGATGCTGAGATCAACTCTGCCTCTCACAATACTGACAGCAGGGAGTTTTATTCAAATGAGGAAGAAACAAGGTGGAAATCCTTGAAAGAACAACCAGTGATGAGTGGGAAGAAGTCAGAGAAGACTTATATGAACTGATGCACAGTAAATGGAACCAGGGGAAATGATAATGCCTAAAATACTGTGAACAGAAAGAAACTCTAGGCTGAACATTGAGTAATTATAATTAACATATCTGGCCCTAAAAAAGAAAGGAGAAAATGCATCTTTCTCCCTTCTTTACAGAGGCAGGGGCTTATGGGTGCAGAACACTGAATATACTGTCAGATGAACTGTTTCCTTCTCCTTCCCCCCTTTGTCTTTCATTCTTTGTTACCAGGGACAGCTCACTGGGTAACAGGAGAGGGACAGAGAGAATTGGAAATGAAAGTGATACAAAAATAAAAAATTCTAATAATTTTTAATCCAATCATTAGGCCTGAAGATGGCCATATGTGACATGAGGGATTGGGTCCAACAGTATGGCTAGTCCTGGCTCTGCCCCTCAACAGCTGTGGGCTCTTGGCCGAGACAGACTCTCTCCTGGCTTTAGCTTCTCTTCTGTAAGAGCCCTCCTGGCTCCAGATTTATGACCCAATGGTCTCCAACTTAAACAAGTTCATTCATGGTTTAATAATGAGGGGTGAGTCTTCTCGAAGAGGTCTCCCTCCCCCTCAGTCTTAGCTTCTGCCTCTTGAAAGAGGGGTAGACGGAGTGACACCTCTCTCACCTCCTCTCCCCCTTCCCTCCCCCTCCTTCCATCTCTCACCTCCTCCCTCCCTTTGTCCCT
>NW_027186383.1:8990547-9011676 GCF_028583685.1 Petaurus breviceps papuanus
CCTTCCATCTCTCACCTCCTCCCTCCCTTTGTCCCTCCCCCTCCTTCTCCCACACTGCTTCTGTCACTTCCCACCCCATTCCCCAGATACATCCACTTGCCCCCTTTGTCAATACTGTTTTATAGCAAATCCAAGACAGACCAGGGTGAGCTTCTAAAACCCTACAATCTTTTTTTTAATATTTATTTTTTAAAAAGGTTTGACATTCACTTCATTTCCAAATATATTCCTTATTTCAATGTCTCATTGAGGTGACCCTGGGTTCCCCAAATTTGAGCAGAGTTTAAGCTCTGAAAGGCCCCACCAAAGGGGAGACCCAGTGATATCTGTGAACAGGCCTTGCTGGGCTGAAGTTGAAGGTTCCTCAACAGCTGGGCCCCAGGGAAATGACTCTGGGAGAGATGCTGGCACTCTTGGCAGAGAAAAGAATCCAAATGGTGCGATCATGGACCCTTAAAGGATGCTTGGGGAAGGAGGACGAGCTCCCCCACTGACCCTGGGGAGATTACAGGGCCCAGCCTTGGTTTAGAACTGGAATTGTAGCTGTTAGGTCGTGTCTGGCCCCATTTGGGGTCTTCATGAAGAGATGCCAGGGTGGCTTGCCATGTCCTTCTCCAGCTCACTGAACAGAAGAGTTCTGCCCTTTGAGGCCCAGGAGGACACATGGGAAAGTTACCTCGAGTCCATGCACATCTATTATTTCTAATGATGGCTGCAGGCCCAGTCTTCAGGTTCTGCAGGAGGAATGCATCACAACTTGGCACCCAGTGGTAGCAAAGTGGAGTCTGCAGTTGAGAATTAGGAAAGATGTCCAGGGTCCTCTCTCCCCCCTGCAGATGCTCACAGGAGGCATCTGTTCCCTCAGCTCAGCATTCATTCAGCAAATGCTTATTAAGCATGTACTGTGTGTAAGGTACTCCCATGAGGCTCTGAACAGAGGTTTTGAGCCCTTTATGTCCATGGTTTTCTGTCCCATTTGGAAGTCTGGTGAAATCCGAGTCTTCTTAGAATCGTGTTTCTAAATGTGTAACCAATCAATCCGTCAATAAACATTTATTAAGCACCTACTATGTGCCAGACAATGTGTTAAGTGCTGGGGACACAAAAAAGAGACAAAAGCATAGACACATAGGATTTCAAAGGAAGCCTCTGATCAGGGATACAGTGCTCAGGCTGATTTTTTGCTTTTTGGTTTTTTAAAGTTGGGGGGCCCCAGGTTAAATGCCCCTGCTCTCCCAGATACCGGTACAGATAAGACAGAGTTGCTGCCCTTGGTATAATCAATGAATGATACCAAAAGAAAGTACAAACAGCGCCGGCCCTCGGGGAGCTTCACTGGGGGGGGAGGGTGGGTGTGATGGGAAGTCGAGAGTCAGAGCCCAGCAGGAGAATCTGAGCTGGAAGCTGGGCCAGATGGAAGTGTTAGAGCTGGGAGGGGCCTTACGGGGGCTAAGGAGACTAAGGCCTGGCTAGCTTCTGAATGCTTTCTTGACCTTCAGAATATTGTCAGGCAAGGTACTATTTGTAAAAGCACTTAGCACATGCCCAGCACACAGTAGGTATTTAACAAATGTTTATATACTTCCCGTATCTTCCCAGAGTAATTTTGGTGATCCGACTCCAGTTCGAAGAGAAGAGAAGAGACTATGAGCGGGAATGGAAAGGCACACAAGTGATTTCCCATCCCCTCCAATCAGGAACCACCCCCTAATCCCTGCTTGAGCACTGAGGAAGGGCAGAAGTAGGTGATAGGTTCATTTTGTTTGATGGTCAAAAAAAGTGAAGTGACTGACTCAAGGTCACATGGCTAGTATCTAAAGCAAGATTAATGGATGGGTCATCTTGACTTCAAGTCCAGAACTCTGCCTGCTATAGGACAGACAAAGCCTGTAATGGATGGGTCTGATTCCAGATAGAGAAGCATAAAGGCACAGGGGAGAGCCAAGCAAAGTGTTTGCTATCTCTCACCTTCTGGTCAGAATTCTGGTTAGTGAGCAACTCAGGGAAGCCTGGGAAGAAGTTTAAAAAACCCCCCACAAATTTTTAATGATTTTTTTGGTTTTCTATCATCTAAATTTCTCCCAGGATCCTTCCCCTTCTCCCTCCCAGAAAGCCATACCAACGTAATAAAGAATATCCTTTTAGAGGAAAAAAAGAAAAAGACAGAGAAGAGGGGGAAAAAAAGAATATGCCGTGTCATAGTAAAGGTAAATTTTATTTTTACAGGAAACATTTTTTATTGGATTCAGGGACGCTTTTATTTTGTTTATTTATTTATTTTTAAAATTAATTTGTTTCCTTTTAGTTTGCAGGATTCAATTCCACAATTCCTTGAGTTTCACATTTTGTTCTCCTCCCTCCCTCCCCCTCCCCCCCATGGCGGCATATAGTCAAGTATAGGATCTGTAAATACTTTCACATTATACATTAGTCAGGTTATAAGGACGGATTGTACCAGCTGGAATGAAAAATGGTAAAGAGGTCATAAAACCAAATAAGAGAAGGAAAAAGATCAGGTAGTTTGCTTCCACCTGGATATAAACTCAGTTCTTTCTAGTTCTTTCTCTAGAAGCTCACATTTCTCTCCATTGTGAGTCTTTTGGGATAGACTTATATCACTGCATTGCTGAGAAGAGTCCAGTCTATCAAAGTTGGTCATCACACATATGTTGTGTCTGTAATCGTGTACAAATTTCTCCTGGATCTACTCTTCTCACTCAGCATCAGTTCGTATGAGCCTCTCCAGGTAAATATGAAGTCCATCTGCTCCTCGTTTCTTATAGCACAATAGTATTCCATAACATGCATATACCACAACTTGTTCAGCCATTCCCCAATTGATGGGCACCCCCTTAATTTCCAATTCTTTGCCACCACAAAAAGAGCTGCTATAAACATTTTTGTGCATATGGGTCTTCCTCCCACTTTTATGATCTCTTCGGGATATAAACCTAGGAGTGGTATTGCTGTGTCAAAGGGTATGAAAGTATTTATAGCCCTTTGGCATAATTCCAGATTGCTCTCCAGAAAGGCTGGATCAGTTCACAACTCTACCAGCAATGCATTAGTGTTCCAATTTGCCCACATCCTCTCTAGCATTTGTCATTTTCCTGTTTTGTCATCTTAGCCAATCTGACTGGTGAGATGTGGTACCTCAGAGTTGTTTTGATTTGCATTTCTCTAATCAATAGTGATTCAGAGTATTTCTTCATGTACTTATAGATATCTTTAACTTCTTTCTCTGAAAATTGCCTCTTCATATCAATTGGGGAATGACTTGTATTCTTATAAATTTGACTCAATTCTCTGTATATTTTAGAAATGAGTCCTTTGTCAGAGACATAGGTTATAAAGATTCTTTCCCAATTTCCCACCTCCCTTTTGATCTTGGTTACATTGGTTTTGTTTGTACAGAAGCTTTTCAATTTCATGTAGTCAAAATTATCCATTTTACATTTTATAATGTTCTCTAATTCTTGTTTAGATAGTGGAGGTAATTTTGATGAGAACTGGAGAATTGACCAGATCAGGCAGGACACTGGGCGGGGGGAGCTGGCAGTAGAAGGCCCCCTGGGCTCCCCAGACCCTCGCCACCTGGCAGCACAAAGTTGGAGCCTGGCCGTTTGCTTCAGGTCTCTTCCTGGCTCCCCCATCATCATGGCATTAACCAAAGGTCAGACGGCCAAGCATGGAGTGGACCAAATTGTGCTGTGCCCAGGGATATTTTTTTTCCAAGGGTGAGAGAGAAATAACCCAAAGAGACTTTTGCTTTGCCCAGGTGGATTTTGGAGCTGAATGTTTTACCTTCCTAGGCTCAAAGGACCTTACAGTAATGATCAAACAAATAATACCTAAATATCTACATGGCACTTTATGGCATGCGAAGCCCTGCCCATCTGCTATTTCATTCACTCCTAATCACAGACTCGGGAAGTTTGGGGCCTATCTGCTGACTCACCCAGGGTCACTCATCCTCCTCACTCAGGGCTCATTGCCTCTCTGAGCCAGGAGCCGCCTGGACTGACCATTGTTCTCAAAGTGTGGCCTTTGATCCCTTGGAGGACTCCAAGGCTCCTCCAGCAGGTTCCCAAAGTCAGTCTTTGCCCTAAAGCTCCTCAATGTCAAATGCCTATGACAATGCTCCTCCCTTTCCTCAACTGCCCGTCTGTGTGACTCTGGACAGAACTGCAGACGGAGAACTGGGAGAGGCACCAGAGGCCACGCAGTCCATTTTATGGAGCAAGAACCTAAGGCTCAGGGGGGAGGCTGGAGGTCACAGGGCAGCAAGACACAGGCCCTCTGATTCTGTCCATGGTGCCATGGAAACTTCCTTTGGTTTTCCTGTTTTTCTTCATCAAGAAGGAGGCTCCCTGGACACCTGGGTGGGAGTCAGGGAGGATCTCTAGACAATACTGGGATGTTAGGGGGGAAAAATCCAACAGTAAAACGTATCTGAACAACAACTGTTGCTTTCTTCAGCAGTTCCATGATTTCGGGGTAGGTACACTAGTGCAGATTGCGACCCATCTGAATATTCTCATACTGTTTGTTTCTTGTCCCCTCTTTCCATAAATCTGCTGTAGCTGATCTAGGCCTCCTGATGGGAGTTTCCTGTGCACGAGGGCAGCCCTTGAGCTGGCCATCTGTCATCCCCACATCCTTTCTGGTCATTCACATTCACTGACCTCCTTATTGTCTCTCCTCTCCCTGAATCATCCTCTGGGCAGCTGCCAGGATTGTGGTTCCAGGGTACTTCTTCCCAGGCTCCCAAGCATTCAATGACTCCCTTCTGCCCTGGGACCAACCATGACCCCCTTGGTGGGACCTGAACGCCCGGCAAGGTCTGACTTCCACCCCCCTGCAGGCTTCTTTCAGCCAAGCTGGCCCAGCAGCTGCTCCTCATGCTGGTAATGCACTCCACTTCTGCCTCTCAGCATCCCCAAGCTTCTGCGAGGCCAGGTAGAGCCCCATCGCCAGTCAGGAGCTCTTGTTAGCTCTGCTTCCTCCTCCAGTTATCTTCTGTTTACTAATCTGCGGAGACATTCATTCATCCATTTTATGTTCATAGATGCGCTCTAACTTAAAAAATACTAATAACAAATGTGAACGCATTTCCTTGAATAAACGGAAGAGGGGCCCCGCATGACTCCCTGGATTTTAGACAGCTTGGTTCTTAGAGATGCTTAGCACCGGCCTCCCAACACCGGCCTGCTTGTCTCTGGACCCTCTTGTGTGTTTCATTTCACTGATGCTTTTTTCTTTCCTTTCCTTATCACTTTCACCATCCCCACCCCCATAACAGCCCTGGGGCTTTCTTATTTTTTGGAGATGATGCATCACAAGCATACTCTTGCTAAATTAGATGGAGAACAGTCCAATGGAAAAAGGGCCTGATTTGCAATTGAAGGTCCCTGGATTCAAATCCTGGTTCTTTCACTTACCTGGGTGATGTTGGGCAAGGTGTTCCCTTTTTATCGGCTGCCTCAGTTTTGTCCCCTGTAAAACGAGGGGAGCAAACAGCTCTAAACCGAAGATTCTAGGGAACACGTGGGCTTTTAAACAGACACAATGAGCTTGTGGAGCTTCCAGAGAGGAGGGGCCCACTGTCGCTCTCACACCGTTGAGTCCTTCCTCTCAAACGTGACTTCTCGGCTTCCTGTAATCTTTCATATGGTCGTCCTGCCCCCTGGGGCCAACACCTCTTTCTTGTGACAGTTCTTGAAATGCCTGAGAGCCAGCGCATTCTATCTACAGCTTCTCCAGGCTCCTGACGCTCCTGCTTGACCTTCTCTGGGTCAGGCCCAGAGTCTTGATCAAACCCAGAGATGAAGCTTTGCTGGAGGCACATAAGGATCCGTCTGTAAGATCTCAAAGAGGGAGGGGTGCGAGGGAATGCCTCCTGAACCATCCACCAAAGCTGTGATGAATTAGGGCTGCTCTGCTCTCCCAGCCCCTGCCAACATGGAGCCAGGGGGCATTGTCATTCAGCGAGCGGTCACTGGTACATTGTGAAGCACCATCAGTCCTGACACCCCTTCAGACAGGGCTGTTGTGACCAAGGGTGATGATGAACATGAAACGCTTTGTAGGCTGCAAAGTGTCTTAAAATAATCTCAGCTAATGCAGCGACTTCAAATTTGCACGGTTCTTTGTGTACACCATCTGCTCTGAGCCTCCAAAGAGCCCCGTGAATCTGAATAGAGATCAAACCCTGATGGACACACGCTAACACATGGCTAGGGCTTGTCTGGAAACATTCTCAGGACTTCTGCAGACTCTGTTCTGATCAGATTCCATCTAGAGCGGGGCTGAGGAACATGCGGCCTCGAGGCCACATGTGGCCCTCTAAGTCTTTGGTGCAACCTGTGGACAGAGTCCAAGTTTCACAGAACAAATCCTTTTATTAAGGGGATTTGTTCTGCGAGGTCTGGATTCAGTCAAAGGGTGGCACTTGCTCCCCAGCCCTGAAGAGCATTGGAGGGGCAGTGATAAGCCGGCCTGCCAGCATCCCCACAATCCTCTCTGGGCTATCTTGGTTGTCTGTTTCCTTCTCAGCTTCCTTTTGTTTCCTCTGTGTATTTCTAAAAATGCTTCAATGGCTTTTTTTTTTTTGCTAACTCCACCTGTCTCTTCCTTAGACCTACACCAAGTCCGATAAAGAAAACACCCTTGTGGTAAGCCCAGTTAAGCCAGATAACCCTCCAGCGGCAGGTCTAAAGTCTCTGTCGCCTGAGTTGGGACATGGGGGTAACATGCATTATCCCAGGAAGACACAGGTGGTCATTGCTTTCAACTGCTTTGTTCTATAAAGTTGTTGTCATCACATAACGTTTTTCTGGCTCATTCTGCGTCGTTCCTGCTTCCCAAGACCATCTGAAATCTTCTCTTTGCGATTTCTCAAGGCTCAATAATATTCCACCACGTGCATGTACCACAATTCGCTCAGCCATTGCCCAAGCTCCAGGTCTCCCCTCCTTAGTTTACCGTTCTCTGATATTTCTTGTCTTTTTTTCTTCTTTTCATCCTCCCTTGAGGATCAAGAAGTTTGCTTTATTTCTGCCTCATCCCTTCCTGGCATTATCACCCCCCCCTTCTTTTTAAAGATGTTTCTATCCACGTCTCTTTTTATGCCCCCATAGTTCTTCTCCTCCTCTCCCTTCCATCCCCTATAACAAATATTATCTCATTATTTCTCTTAACTCACCTCTCCCTCCCTAACCCTGTTTGTTTTCCTGTTGAGGGTGATATATTTCAGCATGACACCATTTGTGTTCAGCCTTCCTTTGCCTGTTTCAGATAAGAATAATCCAGATTTCAGAAAAAACTGGACTTACATGAACTGATGCTGAGTGGAGTGAGTAGAACCAGGAGAATATTGCACACAGAACAGCCACATTGTACAGTGACTCACTTTGATAGACTTAGCTCTCCTCAGCAATGCAAGGATCTAAGACAATTCCAAAAGACTCAAGATGGAAAGCGCCATCCACATCCAGACAAAGAGCTATGGCATCCGGATGCACATAGAAACATACTATTTGCTCTCCTTTTCTTTTGTTTTGTTTCTTCTTCCTTGTGGCTCCTTCCATTAGTTCTAATTCTTTATATCACAACTAATGTGAAATATGGTTAATATGAATGTATAAATAGAGCCTATATCAGAGTGCACAACATCTTGAGGAGGGAGAGAAAATTTAAAACTCAAAATCTTATGGAAGTGAATGTTGAAAACTAAAAACAAATTATTAAAAAAAAAAGATAAGAAGCCAGAGATCAGAAGAATGAGAAGGCAGTAGCCACTTGAAGAGAAAATCAATCAACAAATATGTATTAAGCAAAAATAATTAACCCAAGAACTTTAAAAAAAAAAGGTGAATGCTGAAAACTATCTTTACGTGTAACTGAAAAAAAGAAAATACTATGTGTGTATGATATTCTCACATGCTCCAGTCATGAGAAATAGCCAGGTCTTCCCGTGAATGTTCTTCCTTTTCCCTTCCCTTCTCTCACAGCTCTCCAGACCCTCAGAACAGAACCAATTCACCCCCTCCCTCCCAGGACCTCTGTTGTTCTTACTTAACTCCCCAAGTGCCCCATCTCTCTATTAGAATGTTAGCATATCATCACCATAGAATTCCATTTGACTGCTTGAATACATTTTACCTTGCTAGGTTTCTCTTGATTTTTGTGTTTGCATGTCAGATTTCCTACGCAGCTGTGGTCTTCTCACAAGGAATGCTTGGAAGTCCTCTATTCCATTAAAATGTGAACAAAACTAATAAAAAGTGATACAAGTGTGGGTAGTTGGGGGGGGGGGATAAAAAAAGGGAGAGTGGGAAAAGGACTGTATTGGGGAGGGGGCATCCAGGGGGAGCTCTGGATTCTAAGATGCAAAGGTGAGAAGGAGGCGTTCCAGGCACAGGCAATAGATGGACCCAAGGCGCTGGTGAGGGACAGAATGGGGCTCCATTGGATGGGGGGCGGGGAGGCGACGGGAATAAAGGCTTGGGAAGGACTGACTAGGGCCCAAGGAGCCTGTATTAAACAGGAGGCATAGGGGGGCCACTGGAGCTTTTCACCACCATGGAACAAGAAGCTGAGTCACTGCTAGGATTCAGACTCAGCTCTTCCTCCACAGCCAGCGCTTCCTAGTCTGTAGCCATGTGGCAAGCAAGATGGCACATGCGTCACATCATCCAGGGGAGCTTTGGCTGGCCAGAGGGCCAAACTTGGGACCGGTGATGCATCACAAGTCAGAGGAAGGTCTCAGGATGTCAGCTCGGTCCTGCCAAAGGACAGGCATAGGGACAGGCATAGATGAAGGCCACCCAAAGGGAGAAGGCATGGGTGAGCTGTAATCTTAGCAGTAGAAGGAGCAGAAATAAAGCTACCGCCCACTTATAGGCCCTTTAGGGTCTGCTAAACAGGTGGATTCTTAAAATACTCTGCAAGGTAAATTATCCCCATTTTATAGACAAGGAGACTGAGGCTCAGGTAAAGTGACTTGCTGATGGTGAGCACATGACTAACGAGTGTCACAGCCAGGATCTGAATCGAGACCTCTCACCTCCATGGCCCCCCCGATGTTCTCCCATGGGAGGCTCTGGGTTTTTTAAATAAAGCCCTGGAAGCCGGTTGCTTGGAGGCTTTCTGCTTTTTTCCCTAATGAAAATGAAGAAAACATTTATTAAGCCCCTGCTGCATAGCAGGCAGGATGCTAGGCACTGAAGACAAAGGCAGAGAACAGTGTTCACCCTCAAGGGGCTGAAAGGTGGCCACAAAGGATACACGGCGTCAGCAGGAGGCCATTTCGAGGAGGCAGAAGCGGCTGCAGGATCAGAAAAGGCCCTCCTCCCCCCTTAGGAAGGAGCCCTGGAACTCAGCTCCAGCAGCCAGCTCTTCTAAGGGGCAGAGGCAGTGAGGAAGCACAATGAAGGCCTCATTCAGGTCAGGGACAGGACAAGACCATCTGATGGCAACCCTGGGGATACTGGTCTCACCTGCTTTCCCACCCAGCTCCCCTGGGCCCAGATATCTCTGGCAAAACCCTCAGATTCCATCTGAACTTTGCTGCCAGAAGCACAGGGGGTTGTGATCCCAAGAAAAGCTGCAGAGGATGAAAGTGAGTCACAAGAAAGGACCCCAAAAACACAGCTTTCCAGTTGTCCCTCCCTAACACACTCCCCAGCCTGGAGGGCTCCTGCCTCCAGCCCAGGAGGGCCTGTCCTGCTCATCTACTACAGAATCTCAAGTGATTGGGGCTAGGTGGCGCAACGAGTAAAGCGCCGGCCCAGAGTCAGGAGGACCCGAGTTCGGTTCCGGCCTCAAATGCTTAACATCCACATAAAAAATCTAGCCATGTGACCTTGGGCAAGTTACTTAACCCCAATTGCCCTCCAAAAAAAAAAAAAGAATCCCAAGTGACTGGACATAGGCAGCTTCTTAAGAGGCCACACCAGAAGCCCCTGTCACACCATTGTGCTTCCTGAGGCTCAAATGATAAACTCAATTTTAGAGCATGGTTTTTGGATTCAGAAAGTTTTACTTATGAGAAAGAGAAAGGCTCTTCTCATAATCACAGAGTGCTTGCAAAAGGCCTGGCTGTTTTACCCAGAAGAAAACAGAAAAGCTCCCCTTGCAGAGCCGCCAATGAAGGACAGACTCAGAGAATTATAAACTAGAGCTGAGAGAAACCTTGGAGAGACTCTCCAGAAACGCCTCTCACTCTACAGTTATGGTAACTGAGGCCTAGATAGGGGAAGGGACTTGGCTAACAAGAGCCCAGCACAGCACCATGGACAGCGAATGCCATTCAGCCACTGGTGACCAGGGCAGCGCCTCAGCTCCCTCATGCACAAATGTGGGAGTAGAACGAGGTCAGTCAGCAAGGGTTTATTAAGAAACTCCTGTGTTCTAGGAACTGTGCAAAGACAAAAGTTAAATTTAGAGAGTCCTTGGTTTCTGAGTTTCCATTCTCAACAATCCTCATCCATTCAGCCACCAAAGTGATCTTCCTAAAAAAAAAAAAAAAAAGGCTGACCATGTCACTCCCTGCTCAGTAAGCTCCAGGGGTCCCCTATAGCCTCCAGGATCCCATATAGAATGCTCTGCTCGGCATTCAAAGCCCTTCAGAATACAACCCCACCCGCACTTGGATCCAGGAAGACTCTCCCTCCCAGCCCCAGCACACCTCTCTCCCCCGGAACACTCTCTCTGACTGCCCACCATACCTGGTACACTCTCCCTTCTCATCTCTGCCTCCTCGCCTTCCTGGCTTTCATTAGGTCCCAGCTTCTCCTCTGAGCACCTTCCCTCTTTTTAAGTACTTATTTACCCTGTGTGTAGGCTGTACATCAGTCTGCTTGTTGTCCTCTGGAGAAGAGACTGTCCTTTACTTTCCCCTTCGTGTCCCCAGATTTTAGTACAGTGCCTAGCCCTGCGGAGGGGAACCTGCAGCCCTGAGGCCACCTGTGGCCCTTTAGGTTCTCAAGTGTGGTCCTCTGACTGAATCCAAGCTTCACAGAACAAACAAAAGGATTTGTTCCATAAAACTTGGACTCAGTCAAAAGGCTGCACCCAAGGACCTAGAAGGCCACATGTGGCCTGGAAGCCGCAGGTTCCCCATGCCTGGCCTAGCACATGGTAGGTACTTAATAGATGTTTACCAGTTGACCAACTAACTAGCTGAGTTTGTCTGGGGCACAGAGTATGAGAAGGGAACCCACATGGAACTAGGCTGGAAAGGTAGTTCGGACACAGCTAGACAGCGGAAGGCTTTCATTCCAGAGTCACCACGAAGATTTCTGAGGGGCTAAGTGACATCATTAGACCTGGCACTGAAAAGATGACTGGGCAGTTGTGTGGAGGCTGCATTAAAGAGGAGAAAGGTCGTAGGCAGGGAGATAAATTAGCGAGAGGAGCCGAGGGCCTGAGGCTGGGCATCGTCCAGGTGAGTGAAGGGGATGAAGGCAGCTAAGCAGAGGAGGCAAAGTGAAGACACCTGACACCCAACCCAGTGAGGAAACGGGAGGCAAGAACAACTCTGAGACTGCAAACTTAAAAAAAAAAAGGAAAGAGTGCGGTACCACACACAGAAATGGGGGGACATGCACAAGGTTAAAGGGGCAGATCCCAAAATTCTGTTTTGGATGTGCTGCATTAGGAGTGGCGGCCAGAGGGAGAGCCTGGCAAGCAGGGGTGATGTGGGAGTGGACCCACGGCATGGGATACTGGGACCAAGCCAACGCCATTTACTAAGCCCCTACTATGGGCCAGGCACCAACGTGGCACCAGGGGAGGGGACTGTGCCAACAAAATCAAGAGGGACGGGAATGTCCAGGAAGAAGGAAGTAGGTGTGTTTCAAGGAACTTCGAAGATGAGTCTTGAGAGAAGGTCATTTAACTGAGCAAGTGGGTCATTCCAAGATGGGAAATGGTTACGTTAACACATAAATATAAGTTTCACTTATGAACAGAGCAAAAGACAAGAAACAAACAGACCCAGGAAGGTCATTTCCAGCAAACAGAAAGGTCAGACAAGAAACATTTCTAAACTGTTCTCCAAAATCATTGAATTGTATATAACCTCTGACCCTGCAAAACCACTACTCTGCTTATACCCAAGGAGATCAAAGAAAGAGGCAAAAGACCCATTTGTATAAAAGTATTTATAGCAGCTTTTTGTGGAAATTTAGGTGTGTCCATCAATTGGTGTCCATTCAATAAATTATGAATGCAAGGGAATATTATTATACCATAAGAAATAATGAAAGGGATGGTTTCAGAGAAAACTTGTATGGAATAGTCATAGAATGAAGTCAATGGATCCAGGGTAATAACTTCCACAACTCTGAAAGACTTCAGATCTCTGACCAAAGCAATGACCAAACTGAACTGACAATGAAGCCTGATATCCTCTCCTGATCGAGACCGATATTCCTAGACACAGTCAATGCAAGAATACCTTTTGCTTGGTGATGCATATTCATTACAAAGATTTCATTTTTCTCTTCAATAAAGGGAGGAGTGGATGAGGGAGAGAGAAAATAAATTTCTACTAAGTGAAAAATTAAATATTTCCATAGATTTTCTTTCTTAAACTTCATCTAATTTGAACATTTAATCTAGACTTTCCTACTTGGCTAATCTGTTTCTCAAACTAGTCTCAATACTAAAAATGGCCACAACAAGGCACTTTGGTAAAGCAAATGATTGACTTAATAGCTATCAAGCAGGCATGTCCTGCAGACGACCACACTGAAAGGTGGTGGTGGTGAAAAGCCCTCTCACCTGGGGGACTCCAGGCTGGCCACGGGTCCTTTCCAGGTCTGTGGCAAGAGGGAGCTGAGAACTAATGAATCTCTAAGAGCTCTGCCCCCTCCCCAGCCTTCACAATAGAATACATAAAAGATCTGGGAAGCCTCCGATGTGCTGACCAAGACAAAGCTCTCATCTTCATCATATCCACACCAGTCCAAGTGTCAGTAGTTCACAGGCAGCTGACTAGGGACTGACTCAAGGACACACTAGCTGATTAAAACATTACCAGGAATTACGTTCCAGAGGTGTGGGTTTAGGGGCAGCAACTTCTCACGATGTGGTAGAAAAAATAAATTTAAAACGACCTTTAATTATTCATCATTTGGGGACTGCCGCCTCTGCAGTTTCCCCCTGGAAAACTGAAAGCAGCCCACACACCTCCAAATCTCCATGAAAACCTGCCTGGGATCAGTGGCAGTCTTTAGTGCTTTGTTATGGGACCCTCTTCCCCTCAAAGCATGGGACAAAGTTCTGATCTGCATCAACGAAAGGGAGTGAAATAAAACTTAGGCAAACCCCAAGTCAGGTGTGACTGATTTTACAACCAACACTCACGCTTGTCATGAGGAAAGCATCAGATTCTGCATCTCAGGGAACCAAATGGAATCATTTTTAAAAGTTTCTGATGAGCTCTATCATACTACAAGTACTACACAGTTATATCTGAGTGTTATAATTATTACTTCATAGCAGAAGCTATATCCTACTGTGTTCACAAACTGAAAAAACAAGAGTAAAAAATGAAAACAAACCAAAAAATCCTCCAGAAAATATCTTACATAATGGAAAATTCTCATCTGAACTGCAAATTCCATCGATGTCGAAGGGAACCTTGTTCAAGTGTAAACAGGCTCAAACCTGTGGAGAGAAACATGCTATTTTTAATTATACTTATCCTGATTGTGTAAGTACAGTAACCTCATACACTCTTCAAATCAGTTTCTATTTGTAGTAAAAGAAGATAAAACTCAGTAAAAGTGTTGTGTAAAAATAACAGAAGTAGAGGCAGCTAGGTGGTGCAGTGAATAGAGCACTGGCCCTGGAGTCAGAAAGACCTGAGTTCAAATCCAATCTCAGACACTTAACACTTATTAGCCCTGTGACCTTGGGCAAGTCACTTAACCCCAATTGCCCTGCCTTCCCCCCTCCAGAAAAAAAAATAATAGAAGCTGGAAAGGTCCTTCGATATCAATTAAATCTGACATTTAAGATGTCGAGATACTATTAGGAGACACCCTGTTTTCCAGAGCTAAGGCCCAGAAAGCAAGCTGTGTCCTCAGCTTGGCATAACCACAATCCTTTGCACTCACCTTCTGGAACTGATGGTCCTTGAGCTCGGACAAGAGCCGAGAGGTCCAGGCCTGAAGCCCTGCTATAAACAGACTTTTTGTCACTAGACAACCTTGCCTCACTATTGCTACACCACGCTGTTTGACTCTGTCTAGTCACAAATAAAGGTTCAGCCCCGCTAAAGCAGTCCCCCCTACTAGCGGTGGAGCTCTGGCATATGTATCTAATCTCCCTCCTTCCTTGCAAATTGCTTCTCTCCCTTTGAAATTAAACTTGTTTGATTCCTGACTCTCCTGTTTCTAGACTGCTATTTGGCTCTGACCATCCATAGATTAGAGGCTGACTTGGTCCAGTTGACAAAGATGACAGATGTGGCCAGTGAAAGACTCAGGGAGCAAACCCAAGCCCTCTGACTCCAGGACCACGGTTCTTTCTACTGAGTCAAATTTGCTCATCATGAAAATATTTGAGTTTCAGGAGGCCAAATGCAGTTTTCAAATGCTCAGGAGCGCACGAACACGGTGTGGTGACTTCAATGCAAGGTGTGCCACTTTTTGGCCATATACCAAAAGAACACGTCACTTTTCTTAGAAACCATTCAGTAGATATTCTAAGATGATGGACTTGGGCCAGATGACTTCTAAGGTGCCTACAATCTATTGTCTAAGGACTAGGTTTGTTAAATGACAACCAATGCCAGGCAATGGAGTAGTACCTACCAGTCCAACCCAACTCAGGCAGGCGTTCTGCTCTTTCTTCACAGATAAGTCAGCATTATGATAGTTTGATGTGGTCAGGCCACTTTTGGAGAAGCAAGAGGACATGAGAAAGTACACTAAGCTTTTTTTTTTTTTTTTTTGCCATTTGGAGGGCAATTGGGGTCAAGTCACTCGCCCAAGGTTACATGGCTAGTTTTTTCGTGTGGGTGTTGAGCGTCTGAGGCCGGAACCGAACTCGGGTCCTCCTGACTCCGGGGCCGGAGCTTTTTACTCACCGAGCCACCTAGCCGCCCCTTACACCAATTTGTAAACACAAATCCTTAGCTTCTGTAGAAGTGATGCTTCTCTCCTCATGCGCGCCACTCGCTCATGTGCACGTCACCCAGAAAAGGTGGCCTGCTCATCTTTCTTGGGGACAGGCAACAACGGGTTTCTCATTGCCTCTCTTTGGCACATTCTCACACTCACTTCGGAATCCATTTTCATTTTTCTATAGCTAGATTCCTTCATCTCTAACAAGGCCTTTATTCCCAGGAGACTCAGGATTAAAAAGGGCTTTAGAGATAACGGAGGCTAAACCCCCATGCCACAAAGACAGTAAACAACCAAGCCAAGGCTTGAACCGCAGGCACCTTTCCCGCGAGGTCCTGCTGGCCATCTCAGGTGAAAGCTCGGCATCATTATTCAGGAGAAAGACTTGCTTACTGACATATTTTGAAAAGTGAACCATGATGCCTTATGGTCTTCCCAAAGGACACTACTAATAAGCACAGAAATGCCTATATCAGATACAGAAGAGTGAGAAATAGGTGACAAGAGGTAGGAAAGGCGCATGCAGCGAAAATGAGCATTTTGCGGTGAGAGCTGGGTCAGCGAAACCCTCCTCTGAAGCAGTTCATCTCATTTCAGAAGTGCACAGGGCTGTTTTTCTTACAGAAGACAGTATTTGTATATCACTGAATGGAAGTCGGTCACATCCATGAACCAGCATCTCAAAACATTACAAAAGCAGACGATTTTGTTTCTTCAAAATTTTATTTCAATTTAAATTACAGGGCCAGCCAGATTTTCCAATATAAATGCATTTTCCTTGGGCAAAATGAAATGCTTTTATATGCAGTAGTTACAATTGTATACATCTCTACTTTTTTTTTTAAGGGTAAAAGTCCCATGAAATAACTGCTTTAGTCTATGTAAGCCTTCCTAACACGTGAGAAGAAACCACTTTCAGTACAAGTTTTCCATACTACAAACATGTCAAATGATCAGAACTCTAAAACACAACTTTTTCTCAACGTTCAATGTTTTCACATTCTGTTGTTAAAAACAAAAACAAAAAACCCCAAACAAAGCCAAATAAAGAAAAAAATACCACAGCAACTGCCTCCAGAACCTAACGGGATAGTCCCCAGTCCAGGCTCCTTTTCACACACTCCCCCCCCCTCCCCTTTTTCTGCTCTATGGACAGAAAGCTTAGCGCCAGGACACACTGCCAGAGTGGAAGCTTTGATGTTCTGAGAAATATCTTGGCAAATAAACTCTGTTTCACTCAACTGCGATCATGGTATTTGCACTAAAACCACATTTCATACAGCGCCAGGCAACACAAACAGTAATACTTACAATTCTTGTGGCCACTTGTGCATTTCTAAAAAGAATTAAAATTTCCTTTTCCAGAAGTTAAGTCACTTCCCCTATTTCCAAGAGGAAATGTGAATTATTTTGCACAGTCGTTTAAAATTGCTTTAAAAAGACCAATTATCATATTGAGCATCATTTCCATTAAAGAGAACCAAATGGACTCCCTTTTTTTAAAGGTCATGCTCTTATCTGGTTTCCTTTCATAAAGGATTTAAAAATGAACAAAAATACAAACCAAGAGTCCCATTCTACCAGCAGAGAAATAATTTAATTAGGAAGAGAGGCTACAAAGGATGGATAATTCTATCAAGTCCTGAATAAACTTTCAGAATCTGATCCAAAAGTTGTCAAGTTGTGATCCTGGCAGACCCCGTCCCAATCACTGTGCTCAGCTACATTCCAGCAGGAGTTGTTTTGTTGTGGTCACAGTAACAAAAGTGATGCAACATCAGTTCTTTGTAAATACTGGTCATCTGCAATATCTAAGGACAGGAAATGGGGGTGGGAAGCAGGCGGGGGCAGGGAACCTTTCCTGCAGGATGTCTGTGCCTAAGAACTTGCCATGGTCTACAAGAAGCCGAAGCTTCCAGGCTTCAGTTCCACATCTACTGTATTGGACCACAGAGACATGAGGAGAGGAAATGAAAGGGTCCCCAGCCCTCACCCAAAGAATCAGCAGGAATGGAGCGTCATCTTTACCATTTATTTATAGATCTGGCCAATATTATAGAGGAAGAATACAGTTTGCTGGCTCCAGTTTCTATTCTAATGGATGGCACCCAGTTAGAGAAGGGAGTACAAAGAATTTGGTTGTTCTTCCCTTTAATGCTGCAGAAAGTACTCAGGAAAGTGTAAAATCAGCATTTCCATGGGATTGGAGAGATTCAATTACATAGGAGCATTCATTTTTGCAAAAACTCAATATTAGGTAATAGTTACAGACTAATACAATAACATTCTTCTGCTGTACAAATTAAATCATTTTAAAGAAATGAGTAGTCTAGTAGTTATATACAAAAGAAACCTGTAAGCACTGTTGAAATGAAATGTCACTGCTAGTTCTACTGTCTTAAAATACCTTCAAAAAAGTAAAATGAACAAAAAGCCCTTGAACATCTCCAAGTTGACAAGTCTCAAGAAAATCAAATCAAATGCCAAAAAAAATTTCTTTTTCTAGAAAGCACTGAAAAGCATATATACATTTTTCCTTATGAACTTTCTCAGGCTTCATTCACACTTTGGAAAAACTGCTAAGTTGCAATAACTATCGGCTTATTAGCATGACAACTATCCCCCAGAGTGCACCTCTTTGATACGTTTCCCCTCTGATTACAGATAAAGCACTAAACATTTTTGTTTTCTTTTGTTTTAATCAAGGCATACGATCGGATACTAATGGGGCCAGAAGGGCACAGGTCCTGTTGTGCTCGGATCTCAGACAAATAAGTGCAAGTGTCCTGGACTGAACCAGATTGGCAAGCATGCAACCTGTCACTTAACCAGACTACAACCTCGGTGTTGGCTTTCAGAAACCTGGCATTCCTAGGACCCCTCCAACAAGCAGAGTCTTTGAATTCTGAAATGACATAAAGATCAAGAAAAGGTCCACACGGTGCTCTAATGTGCAAGGAAGCAGCAGCTATGTTTTTCAACTTGGACTAAAAAAAAATGAAAAAAGGAAAATGAAAAACCGTTCACTGAACAGCAGATTAGCAGTAATGTTCCTCATGAATCGATACGAGTGCCTGATGCTGAATATCTAACAGCAAATGCTGACTTGGGGTTTAATATTTTAGATGTTTATTTATTGGAGATTAAGCTTCTTGCTGTGCTGGTCTCTTCAAATCCCTGATCTGTTTAACTAAATAGGTCTTCTCATCATTAAATTGTTCATCCTCGGTCCTGTCATTCTGAAACTTGCTGAGAAACTCAATCAGTTTCGTTTGGTTCTTGAGGAGGATGTCTAGGATTGGCTGTGTTTTGTTAGGATTGGCTACGAACACCTGCAGGAGAGAAGAAGCAGGGAGTTAGCTCACTGTGGACTACCATGGGCCTGGGCTGGCACAAATGCCGCCTTCTGAAACGAGCTCATTTGTAACAGAGATTGCTGATTTTCAGAGAATGTCTGGTGATAGCTGTCCACCATATGACATGTATAAGTAGGAAAATGGGAAACCTGACAACTCTTTAAAAGCAACGTGAGGAACTCCTCACTCCAATGACTTTCTCTTAATTTTATCTCACCAAATCTCAATCTGCTAAAGGATAAAAATAAACTCATGCTAACAGTAAACCCGTCCAGAAAGCTTTATTTTGAGGCTTCCGTTAGCAGGGCACATCTAGAACACCTGCCCCCGATAACCCAAGTCAGAACAGCTCCCCAAGCTAGCCCAGACTGGGGCAGTGCAGCAGTTACGGACCAGAGCAAAAGAAATCGCCAAGATCTCTTGTAGCTCTTAACGCATTTTTTTTTAAAACTCTCAGATACAAAAATTGGAACGAGGCTTACAAAAGCTGTATGGAAAAGGTTCTGTTCAATGACTTTTAAAAAAGATTTGCAACTGGAACATCAAAGCAAGCACTAGTTTTATTAAGCACCTGGAATTTGGCTGCTCTTAAAACCCCTCTGAATCCTAGGGAATCGCTGATTGCCCCGCCTCCCCCCTCTTCTTCTCCGTGAAGGGCAGAGGAGGAGTCACAGAACGTAGGGGGAGGTAGGGAGGGCAGGCTAGCACTGAAAATGGGCACACAGACTGCGGGGAGAAGGTGAGGAGGCAGCTGCCGTCAGCGTGTGGAGGCCCATGAAGGCTCAGGCTACAGCATTGGCTGCTACTCAGTAGGTAAGTGGGATCCACTCAAGGCTTTAGAGAATTCAGGTGACGGGTAAATATGGACTCTTACTCTATTTTCATCATGAAGATTCTTGGCCCAGAGGTATAAATATCGATTCTTAAAACCAACAGCATTAAAAATGGGGATCACTCGTTTTGTGGTGACAAAGTAACTCCCAAAGGCAGGGAGGTCTGTTGAGTTATTATTATAGAGAAGAAAAAGGTAAACTTTCTTCTAAACACAGACAATCACAGTCTCAGTCCTTCTGTCCTTCTGTTCTCCAGTATTAGAATTTTAATCGGGTCCACACCATGTCTTAGTCTCACATACTATACATGGGACAAGAGGCTTCCTTGGGGCAGTGCCCAAGCCCCAGGGCTAGCTCCCTTTCCTCTGATTCCCAGTTTAAAATGAAGTCAGTGAGTGCTCGAGGCAGAGAGCCTCGGGCACAATGCCAGGGCTGGTTCAGAGCAGGAGGGGTCTCCAAGAGCCCGATGGTCCACCTGACTCATTTTACAGGTCAGAGCAGCCCGCGAGAGGTGGCTGGCCCCTTGCCAGTCCATTTTACAGGTCAGGGAACTGAGGCCCCCATATGTAAACTGTTACTATTTATATCACAACCAAACGATCAGTTCTATTGGCAGAAGCCCCAGGGAAGGGTCTCAGCAAGATCACCTTAAAGACGTGAAAGGCCTCAAACTGTATGTTGCGGCTCTTGTCTCGCAGAAGGTTCATCATCAGTTTGAGGTTTTCAGGTTTACTGATGTATTTTGTCATAATGGTGAAGTTATGTCTGTCTAGCAGGAGTTCCCCGAGAAGCTGAGGAGAGACATTTAACAAGAGCCGTTAGGTCAGGAACAAGCAGGCCAGAGCGGCGGGAAAAATCAGTTAGGAGAACACTTGACTTAACTGGATTTGTTTGAACACAAGGGGTTCCACCCGGGGAACAGTTAGCCCTTCCCGAGACCAAATGGGGGGATATTTTCATCGCTTGGGGGGAGCGGATCTCATACTTCACGGCCTTCTGCTCAGAGCACACCAAATGTCATCCCCCCTTCTCAATGACTCAGAAGCATCACCAAGAACATAACCTCAGGGCTTAACAAGGGACCCCAGAGGCATGTGGCCGGCCCCCTCCTCTCTTCCAAGTGCCCGACGGCTGCACATTTCTGCTCGAACACCTCAAAAGGCAGCTCCTTCTACTCCTAGACATCTCAAATGGTGACTTTCTACCCTCTGCCTCCCTCCAACTTCTCCCTGGCTCCAGTTCTTGACTTGGACACTGACTGTACAGAGAGTAGGCCCAACTTCCTCTTCCACCTGCCATCCTTCAAATGTCTGACAAAGGCTCAAGTTGGCTCCCCAACTAGCCATTCCCGGCCCACACTCCCTGAGGACTCAGAGCCGAACAGCCGCTGCTCTGGACGCTTCTTCAATAGTCCCACCACTAACACTTATGACAATCCCTCTCCCACTTTGCATGACAACCTCCAAGAACTGCTGATGCTGAACAATGTGGCCTGCGGCCACTGTGAAGACTGGATGGGCTTCAGGTGACAGGTCCCAAGCCCTGGGGTGACCTTCTGAGTCCCACTGGGCAGGACAGACCCTTCCCAAGCCAGGTGGGAGCAGGCACTAAAGTGGGGCTTGGCATTCTATACAACCTTTCCAAAAAAATCCCCACATTAGTCATGTTGTGAAAAAAGACACAGAACCAAAGGGAGAAAAAAAAAAACACCCATGGAAAAAAAATGCAGAAAGTGAAAAGCAGTCTGCTTGTGTGCGCACCTCTGCAGGGAGGTGCCGTCTTTCATCACGAGGCCTGGGA
>NW_027186383.1:9011776-9073497 GCF_028583685.1 Petaurus breviceps papuanus
GCAGCTGCCCTGCACACACAGGTCACAGTGACGAGAGACCCCAACTTCCCCAAATAAATGGGAAAGCAGACCCTGCCCTCTTCCCTCTTGTACATGTGCGGGATGTGTTTTTTAAACCAGATGTGGGACTTCATATTTCACCTAGAAACACCCTTGTCAGATACAACTTGAGTTTGATTCTGTCTGTTGCATTCTCAGTGCTCAAGCACACAGAAGGAGCTCCCTAAATGCTTGTCAGCTGATTGAGGGAGGCTCACGGCTCCCACCAATTCTGTTCTGCTGTTTTCAGCTGCCTTGGCTGGGAAAATCCAAATAACCAAGCCTGCTAGAAAGGCGTCTGTGTTTAAAGTTCTGGGCAAGGGTCTCAGGAGTCCTGTGTAAGCAGAGAGACTCCGTGACCTCTGCCTGGGCTGCTCAAAGCTTCTCTATTTCCTAATTCTTCCTAGTTCTCCAATGGGTTCTAGATCATGAAGGTCGCCACCACGCAATCACTAAAATGAGAGCCCACCACAATTAAATTCAAATGATTTCAACATTTTCATTGGAAAATGTGTCTCCTGTTTAGGAGTTCTGAAAAAGAACCTCAACATCTAAGAACCACTCCCTGGAAGCTTGTACGTGTGCTTCATTCCCAGAAGCTCAAGTTTTCCACACTAAGCAATGACGGACTCCCACTGACAGGACCAAGCAGAAGCTTGTGCTCTGGGAAAGGAAGCCTGTGGGCCACGGCAGGAGACCCCGGAGCACAAAGAAGGCCTCCTTGTCAGGTTTACAAGGCCTGAGGCTCCTGCCCTGACTGCTTTTTGCCTGTCTTCATGAGCACACTGGAAAGGCCTATGTCCTTAACCATCACACTGTACCCATGACACTTTCCTCTCCCAGAATTTCAACAGAGAAATAAAATAAAGCCATTGAACATACCTTGAGTGACTGCCTTTTTGTCACATAATTTTCTGAATGAAGTAACTTTTCATATTCACTGAAGAACTAAGAAGAGAAGAAAACAAACATTGCTGGTTTCCCCCCAAATATTAGGCATGAACTAAGCTTAATGCCACATAAAAATGAGGAATGGCTATATACGACCCTTTTCCAGCCCAAGGTTTGGCCTTCCTGGTCTCTCCTCCCCCAAGGATTCCCAAGTCCTCCTGGCGCCTGCCTCCATCTTCTGGCTTCCCTCACTAGAAATGCCCTCCACCCCCACCCCCATGGCCACCCTGAAATCCAATCCTGACACCAAGTCTTTTCATCAATCCTTTCAAAGGTCTTCCCCAATCACCCTGATTCCTCTCCACTCTCAGGCCATGAGACCTCGAGGTAATGACTAAAACCACTCCTTGGCGAGCTTCAGTCCTCAGTTCACTCTCCCTTAATCTACTCAATGTATAGTTTCCAGAAATAGAGGTTTCATCATATTACTGTCCCTGTTTAAACCTCCCAAATGACTCATTCTTCCTTATAACATAAATTCCAAACCTACTGTCTGGTCATCCACTCTTCAGGCACCTCTATGGCAGTGGGCAGGATCCAGACACCCCCTGACTCCCACCCCAGCCCGCTGGGAGATGGGCCTCCAGGGCCTCACAGGACACCCTCCACCACCAACTCTGAACACATTCCTCAGTGGTTAGCACACCATCCTCCCCTTTTGCTCTAATCACTCCAGTGACACTGAAATCCCAGATGCCCAAGAACAACCCCCTTCTCTGATCCCTCCTCCCCATCAACCTCACCCTGAGTCCCACAACATTCCACTCCAGATCTCCTCCACTGGGCACCTGCCCTCGCCTTAACCTTTGCCTAAGAGCTGGCTTGGCCTGCCAGTGCCATTGCCCCAGCTGCTCTTTCTATCATCAGTGACACTTCTTCTACCCCACCAGCTCACTGCTGCCATTCCAGACTCTCCCTCTACCACTGCTCAGCAACAGTTTCCTCTTTTGGAGCTCATACCGACCAAATGTATCCCCCAATCCAGAGCCTAGTACCAGGACATTCTCTTTCTAAACTCAGTCCTGTGCCAGGCACACAGAAAGCCCTTCATAAATGCTTTTTCTACTAATCTACCTACCCCACGGCCTGTTATCTGGAGGACGTCAACACACACACAGATGCTCCAGCATCCCAATTCCCCAATCTGTTCGGTCCCCATAACTGCTCACCTCTGGCTCAGCTGCAGATAAGAACGGTCACATCCCTGATCTTGCGACCACTCACAGAGGTGCTGCTTCTATGCTCGTGAACAATGGGATTCCTTTATCCAGTCATTCTCTCTGGTCACGCCATCTCTCCTTTTGCCTTATGACTTGCAACCTTGTTTTTTCACCCTTGCCAGGACCTCAGTACTTCCCTGGCCACATCTTCTCCTTCACCAATTCTAACCCTTTGGGGAGATTCTTCGATTCTGCCTTGTCCTCCTGACAATCATTCCTTGCCAAGACCTAGTCCCAGGCTCCTATCTGGCTAACCAGAGGGAAACCCAACGCCCACCCTGGGACTCTGCCCTGGGTCTTCTCACAAGGTGAACTCATCAGCTCCATGCGTTCAATGATCATCTCCAGGTCGATGACTCCTAGATCTCTCCCAGTCCTCCATCAATCACCAACCGACTACTCGGTGTCCCCTCGGCATCTCAAACTCAAGGTGTCCCCAACAGAGCTCACAGCGCCTCCCCACAAACTCCTCTTCCAAGAGTGTCTATCTCTGCTGAACGCACCGCCATTCTTCTAGTCTCCTAGGTCCATAACCTCAGGGTTGTCCTCAATTCCTCACTCACCCTCACCCTGCGGATCCAATCAATTGCCAAGTCTTCTCCTTTCTAGTTATACGACTTCTCTCATGCACAGAGCCTTCTGGCTACTCACTCAGACTTCATCACTAGGCCTGTGACTGCTTCCTTCTGACTGACCTCACTGCCCCAGATCTCTCCCTCCTCCACTCCATATTCCACAGAGCTGAAGTGATTTTCCTAAAGTGTAGGTCTGACCATGTCAGGCCCCTACTCAGGGATCCGCACAGAGCCTGGTCACCTCCACAATCACCCCAAAGTCCTCTGTCTGGCTCCTTTCTTACACTTCACTCTCCATCTCATCCATCTGGTCTACCTGCTGTCCCTCCTACACAATGCTCCATTTCCAGTCTCCATACCCTTACAGATGGTGCTGTCCCCCATGCCTGGAATGCTCTCAATCTTCACTGCTGCCTCCTTCATATCCCTGGCTGCCCTGAAGACCTGATGCCAGAACCCCTTTCTCAAGGCCTTTTCTGATCCCCTCCCCTAATGAAGCCTTCCCCTCCAAGGTGACTTTCCTACGATTTCTTATGGATCTCCTAAGCACTTAGTGATGTATACATTTTCTTCCCCATTAGGCTACGAGCATCTGGGGGGCAAGGACTGTTTTGGGGTTTTGTTTTTTGCCTCTTTGTATCCCCAGTCCATTAGCTCAGTATCTGACACACAGTTAGCTCTTAATAAAGACAATGCTAGGGGCGGCTAGGTGGCACAGTGAATAGAGCACAGGCCCTGGAGTCAGGGGGACCTGAGTTCAAATCTGGCCTCAGACACTTAACATAAAAACTAGCTGTGTGACCTTGGGCAAGTCACTTAACCCCAACTGCCCTCCCCCCCAAATTTTGTTTTTAATAAAGACAATGCTTGTTTCACTAATGTATCAAGGGCCTAGATAACCTAATCCTGTACTACCATGTCACCTTTTATTTCCCAATGTTACCCACTAACGTCTAAAGAGTCCCTTGTCTCAATGTCCACCACACAAGATCTGCTCTCTCCTCCCACAATACGCATCTCCCCTTCTGTTTCCCACGTCTCTACCATCCCTTTCCAAACGTGACAATCCTTAACCACCCCATCAAACAGTACCTGCCCAAACACTGTATGAAGTGTATCCTAATCCTAAATGTTGATCAGCAATCTTTGGCTTTGGTTAGGAGTTTTAGATCTTACAATGAATGCTTATATTATTAATTTTAATTATATAATTAATTTCAATACAGGGCAGTCTTTAAGTAAAAGTAGAATCCATAAGTAGATCCAAAAATTGGGAAAGCCCTCCCTCTGGTGGAAGCATTTACCACTACACCATTAGGACAGAATCAAAGAGTAATTAAGCATTAAAGCTGGAAGGGACCCCAGACAACAAAAGTCCAACCCAGTCATTTAACAGATGAGGAAACTGAGACCTAGGGAGTTTAAGGGCCTTGCCTAAAGTCAAAAAGGTAGAGTGAGAGGCAGCCTGCATTTCAGAAAAAAAAGCAAAATGAAGATGCCCTTTGGATGTCTTCTCTTCTAAGACAACGAAGGCTTTCTAGCACTGGTGTTTCAGATGGCCTGCATTGAGAGCCTCCCACGGTGCTGGGGGCCCCAGTCCTTCATTCAATATGGGGAAAGAAAGCACTGGCAAGTGCAGGAATCAAGGGAGGCCTCAGAGAAGGGGGTGCCTGAGGGCTCTAGTTGACATGGATCACATTCCAGGAATGGGGAGCAGCTCAAAGACATGTGTGGAGGGAAGAAATGGGAAATGTGGCCGGCTGGACCACAAAGTAGGACAAGGTGCCTGCACGTTCAGTTCAGAAACATCAGGCAATCCACCAATGGAGGTTTTTGTGAAGGGGAGAAACATGGCCAGACTTGTGTCTTACAAAAATTATTCTGACAGCCGTGTGAAACATGGATTAGATAAGAGGAAGGAGGAGACAAAGTCCCATACTACATCAGTAATAGTCCAGGCACACATCATCCCCTGCACAAAGATATGCTGACTAAGAAACAAATAGAAGCGGGCTTCGCCCAATTATCTCCCCCTTTCAAAAAGGGAGAGAACTTCAGGTAAATCCTTCGTATCTGTGGTTTAATGAGGAGACAAAAATGATTTCTAGGCCTGGTTTTTCCACCAAGGGAGCTTCACACCATGTGGGCCTCAGTCTCTTCATCTAAGAAAGGAAGGCAGTTACAGAGATGAATGAAACAGTCCCAAATCTCAAGCACTTGGAAGGTTCCTTCCAACTCAAACTCTATGATTCTATGCAGCATATTTCAATATTTTGATATTTAATCCTTCATTTTTAGTAGCTACAAGAAATTAAGACTTATAATACACAGTTTTATAAATCTTAAATAGACTCACTCTATCATAATGCTGTTCCAAAAATTCGGCACTCAGCAACTTGTGTCTTGTAAGTAAATCCTAGAAAAGAAATGAAGAGTTTCACAGCTTTTCTCAAATATTTAAGGATTCCAAAGTTCTAGCCCATTCTTCAAACCAATTGTGATATGTTAAAAATGCCTCAGTTAAGAGGGAATTTAACTGAAAATGCAATGGCTTAACATGAACATCAGCGACATGAAACAGCCCATAATTTGAAAGAAGTACCCCCCAAAGCCAACATAATGGTGATTCTTGACCCCCACAAAGGTCACACTGAAACATTAAAGCGAGCGAAACCAAAAAAAGGGGAATGGTTAGGTGTGGACAGGGGAAAAGGACAGAGAAGGGTAAGAACAGCAAACATAGTCAATGTAAGACTGGAAAGACCAAAAGCAAGGTCTGGTATTGAGAGCTTCAGCACACAAAAAAGGTCCCTAAGGCCTGTGTAACTTAGGGTTAATTTAAATTTAATTCAAGCAAACCAAAAGCCACCAGTAGCTTTAGCTAATGGCACTAGTCACCAAACCAAACCAAACTACTAAAACACAAATCTTAAGTGACTTTGTTTAAAGGGAATCTCTGAGAAGGACCTAACAGCTCTAGGAGCTAAGAAAAGGAAGGAACTTTCAGGGAGAGAGAGATATGATCAAAGAAAGAGAAGGAATGGGGAAGGGTGGAGACCCATGAAGAAGTCCCTAAATAAGAGATGCAAAGGGCTCCAGTGTAGACCCAAGCTATGAATTCAGGGGGCTCAGGCAGGCTGGGGTTTATGGTACAGAAACAACCAGTGGTCTTAATGCAGTCTGGTAAAAACGTGGTTTTTTTCCATTTAATTCCAATTACGTGTGTTTATTTCAGAAGTAGAATCTTTTTTAAAAGCCTCACTAGCACAGCTGGCAAGCTAACGACAACAAGAGCTGGAAAAGTGGAAACCTTCCTCTTCTGGCCTGTGGCTTCCAACATCTGCCCCACAGCCTCCTCTGGGAGAGCCCACGCTGCTCCTTGGGACTCAGAGGGATGTGACCTGAGGTCACCCTTGTCACCCTGTCTTATGTGGAAGATTAGGGGAATTAGTTCCAATTAACAAACCTTCTCACCTGAAAATGGAGAGTTCAGTCTACTGCCAATTACCCAGGAAACCACAAGTGGTCCCTGAACTTCTAGATGACCCCAGTGGCTCACATGGAACCCTTTCTTTTAAATTTTGTCCCTTTACTGATCAGAGCTCTCTTTCAAAGTGCCTTTGGATGCCTCTATCTACGAAACTTTTCCAAATCTACTTTCCTCTGTAGATACATGGGTTTTCCTCAGTATTAAAAATTTTGGAAGTGGAAAAGCAGAAAGGAAATGAGCTGTGGGTCTTCAGGTCCTTTTTGGGGGTTGAGATCATTAAAACAAGGTTAAAATTATACATGTAATTGGGAAAAAGAAAATATTATTTACATAAAAAAAAGCCAGGCTCATTTTTCTCCAAACCAGATGCTTCCATAGGAAGTTTTGCATTCCTTTGAAGTTGCAGGTTCTATCTAAAAACTACTTCTATCTGGTATGCCCATTTCCCCAGCTCTTCAAAGACTAACAGCTCATATAAGAAACATAATATAATCAATCAATTTTAACTAGAGGAAAATAAAGCTAAACATTAACAGTAAAGATTTTTGTTCCCTATATACTAAGTTACATATGAAAAAAAAACCAGCTCCAAATTTCAGCTATGTATCTTGTCAAACTCGGACATATGAACAGAATTATTTTTTTTCTAATCTAACAATAAGGATTAACTAAAATGAATAAAAGAATGATGCAAATCCTCAGAAATATCTAGTCAGACCATCCCTGTACTTGTTTCACTTGCTCAGCCATCCCAACAGACAGTCCTCCTAAGGCGGCAGGTCATGTACAGGACACCTCACAGGGAAGCAAAGGCCACTGGGCCTCAGCAGTCACCTCAGGTGAGTCCTTGCAGAATCCATCCCTGTGAGTGCATCCACGGACAGACCCACAGACATGCATGCATGATCAGTCAGTTCATTTATGTGTTACCTTGAACGTGGCAAATGCATCTGAAGCTATGTCAAATGTCGACATCTCAACGTATCTGAAGAAATCGTAAAACTGCTCTGACCACAGAATGATTTTGGCAAGAGGCTCATGTCTGATGCATTCTCTCAGCATTATTCCACAATTTAGAGCAATTTCTGGAGATTCGTACCTGCAGAAAGAACATATGCACAAATACTTAAAAACCCCAACACGGCTGCACAGAAGGGCCACATTCAGGCAGATCACCTGTCTGAGATCTCTTAACTTCACAGGAGCAGAGAAGTCGGTCCTAGGTCGTATCCTGCCCCTTTACTCCAGCCCTACCATTTGTTATTACAGATGAGAAAACGAAGGCCTGGAGAGGCTACGTGACTTAGCTGAGGACATACAGGCAGTAACTAATCTAAGGTACTTTATATCTGTATAAGCTAGAACACCTAACCAGGTAGTTTTTACTGTTATTAATGTCTTAAAAAAAAAAATACCACTGGGGCAGCTAGGTGGCGCAGTGAATAGAGCACCGGCTCTGGAGTCAGGAGGACCTGAGTTCAAATCCAGCCTCAGACACTTGACACACTAGTCATGTGACTTTGGGCAAGTCACTTAACCTCAAATGCCCTCCAAAAAGCAAAAAACAAAAAGCCACAGATGACGGGGGGGAGGTGATTCAGTCCTTTCCAACTCTCCATGACCCCATCTGGGATTTTCTGGGCGGGGATACTGGAGGGGTTCACCATTTCCTTCTCCAGCTCACATTACAGATGAGAAGCTGGGGCAAACAGGTGAAGTGACTTGCCCAGGGTCACCCAGCTCACGTGAATGTGGAGGCTGCATGTGAAGGCAGGGCAATGAGCCCTGCTGACTCCAAGCTCTCTGAACCATGGCGCCCCCTAGCGGCCCTGTGATGGTGCGTGGCTCAGCACAGATGAGACCATCACAGAGCCTGCAGTCTGTTTAGCTTGACGGCCGGGGCTCCCGACTTTTCAGACAAGGTCCCAAACTGAACCTAAGAGAACATCATACTGTCAGTGCCAACATTCTGGTGTGAGCCCGTGCCTGGTCTCCTTGCGTCCGGTCTGTCCCTCACACAAGCTGCCAAATCAAACAGGTCTGACCCCAGCAATGCGGTGTAAAAAAGGGTTTTCTGTCTCTAGGATGAAACAGACACTTCCTGGCTTTCACTGAGGCTTTTCCAGACCGACTGCATCCTCCTCCTCCTCCTCTACTCAACATTCCAACCCTGCCTCCCCAAACTCCACCCATCATGACCCATCTCTGTCTTGTCACAAAGGCTGATCCTGAAACTGAAGCATTCTCCCCAGCTGCCTTTCATGCTTCCTGACTGCACAGGAAATCATCCTTCCTATTCCCCTTTCAAATTACCCTAAATTTGTTTTCCTGTGTATATTTAGCACAAACCCCTCAGTCTGGCATCTGAAGCCTCTAACTGTCTGGCTCTAGCCCCTGACTTCCCCTCACACACCTCTATGCTTCAGGCAAACTGGCTCTACTCTCTGTCCCTGCGCAGGGGCTGGCACAGCCTGCCTCGGATTTACATCGTCTATGTAATGCACCAGCCTATACTCCTCCCAGCAGAATGGAAGGTTCTCAAGGGCAGGAACTGTTTCCCTTTTTAATCTAGCAGGGACCAGCATGATGTCAGCAACTCAGGACTCTACACCTGCTTGTTGATTGATCCTCCAAAATCTTGTGTCAAGACAATTTACAGTCCATGGACCCCAACCAGGTCCAACAGCCAACATTCCCTCAGTCTCAGCACCTGCAAGAGTGGTTCTCTCAGGCTTTCACTGTTGACCTCTGAAAGGAAGGGGCCTTCGCTGCCTCCCTCTCTACCTGAGCATTTTAAGGGGAAAACTACAGAAAAAGCCTGAAATGTTATGGACATTTGTTAAAGAGGTGCTCGGCATCACGTCCACTCCGTTCTCTGTCCAGAGCCCATTCTTAGCTGCTGACTCTCATCACTCTCACCTTCTGACCAACCTTCCTGGGAGGAGGCAAAGCAGAGGTGCAGGGAATGGCAAACATGGACCCCATCCCAGTCTCTGCTATGACCTCGAGGCCTGCAACTGTCGCCCACTGCCTTCCTCTCTACAGGTTCCAACATCTAACAAACCAATCTTTCATTTCTTCCCTCTCACAGGCTCCCCAGGAATCAGAAAAGCTTTCACTTTTCTGTCACTCCTTTCATAAATGGGTTACAAAGATTCTTCATTTCCTCAAAACTTCCTTCTTCTTACAATCTGAAATCCATCTCCTTACCTGCTGTTCAAACAACACAAGCCTCACCTGGGTCCTTCTAGTCTGTTTTTTAATATCTCAGATCCTCTTTGACATTTCCTCCCATTCAACTCTCTCCCCAGCTTAATTCTATGACATGACTAGCCAAGCTCTCCTCCTTCTCTCTCTTTTTTTTTTTTGAGGCAATCAGGGTTAAGTGACTTGCCCAGGTCACACAGCTAGCACGTATCTGAGGCCACATTTGAACTCAGGCCCTCCGGAATATCCAAGCCTGGCACTTTATCCAAGGCACCTGCTTCTCTTTCACTAGCCATGGATTTCATACAATTTCTACTTTTGTGTATGCCAGTTTAAAATATAAGAATGAATGGCTCCTCACCAGAATGGAGTGAACGAACAAGAGCGAAGGGGGCAAAACTTTATTTGATGATACTCTTATCAATTATCTTTGGAGGGATTTCAAACAGTAAAGGAAAGGGGAAGAGGAAAATGAGTGTGAGTGTGTGTGAGAGAGAGAGAGAGAGTATGTGTGTGTGTGTGTGTGAGTGTGTGTGTGTGTCTAAAACTATATACCAGAGAGTTAGGCAGAGATACAGAGTCATTTACAGGAGGTGATCTCCAAGAAGGAATCAAGTAATTGAAAAGTATTTACTAAAGGTATCTGATGAGACAGGCCCCATGTCCGATCCTGGGCATATACAGGAAGAGGTGCATGTGGACAATAAATGCACCAGTAGTGAGAACCAGTGATAAAGCCCATGGCCTCCACTCCCAGACGACAAAGGCCTGGGTTACGAAGGAGATTAGAAATCCTTAGGTGAAGAGGCGAGAGAGATCTCCAAGGTCACACAAACAGAGGGATGAGCCCATGGCTCTGAAAAAGTCAAAGTGACTCAAAAGGAAGAGAGGAGGCTAAATGGGAGGGGGAGAGGCGTTAAAAAGCTACACTTCTGGCAGGAGGCCGAGGAGCCCAAGGCTGGTGGAGATCACTGGTAAAGCCAGACTAGGGCAGCTGGAAAAGCAAGACGACTGCGGGAATGCAGATCGCAAGCCCGGCCCAGAGGCAGCGCACAGCAGCGCACAGGGCCTTCGATACTCCAGACATCCGCAGCAGTCCTCTAGGCCAAAGGCGCTCTAGAGCCACTTAATACTTTACTTACTTATGTTAAAGATAATTTCATCCTTCAAAAGACAGGGCAACCAACAAGGGGAATGGTCCTTCTGCATCTGATCCTAACAAAGGAGGAGGAGGAGTGGGTGGGAACCCGGGAGAGAAAGGGACCACGCCATCTCACAAATCAGGTAGGGGAGAGGCAGGAAGCGCTTCCAGAAGGAAAATCCGAAGACCCAAAGAATTCTTTAGAATTCTAATGAGGAGGGAGAGGGAGAGCCTTCCAAAAGCAGCACAAGGGATGGATGAGAGGAGGTCTGAGCTGAGCGCTGAAGAAAGCTGACATTCTGCAGAGCAGAGGCAAGGGAGCAAGGCAGCACAAAGCCTTGGAGAGGGGAGATGGGGTGCTGTGAAGGACGAGCGAGAAGGCCAGAGTGGCTGGAAGGCAAAGCCAGTGCAGAGGAGTCGTACAGACAGTGCATACAGGCAACTCACCACCAAAGGCTTTTGTAGATGTGGACAGCGGATGGATGCGAGGGCAGGTCACTGAGGAGGAACACAAGAGCATGGCACCCTGCCGGGAATGTTAAAGCTCAGAAGCAGGTAGATATGGTGAAGATGGCTAAGGAATGAGGGAGACAAAGCTCCTCCTGGGCGCCCGGCACTGCCCTAAGCAATCCGTAAACAGGATCTCATGATCCTCAGCACAGCCCGGTGAGGCAAGGATGATTAACCCCAATCACAGATGAAGAAACTGAGGAAGACCGAGGCCAAGTGAACCAATCAGGGTCACGCAGGTACCACATGTCTGAGGCTGCACAGCTCTACACACTGCATCAGCTGCTGCCTTTTTGGTTTTTGACACAGCTACACGGCAGAAGGAAAAATGAGAGAAGGTAACAGAAGGAAGGCAGAGCCATTCAATTCTGCTGGTTTTCCCTGGCAAGGGGAGTGACCTTTGGATTGGAAAAGATTAGAAAAAAGGCTAAGAGAAGCTGGCAGCCAAGATAAGGGAAGAAGAGAAGGCCTAGCTGCCCCCGAAGGGTCCACATGAGCTGATTCAGATGGACAACATCCCTGGTCACTAGAAGAACTGACAGTCTGTCGGTCGCCTCTCCAAGACCAGGGGCTGGCAAGGGAAGACTGGAGAAAGGGAAATGTCTCTATATTCAAGAAAAGGCATGGAGTCTTCCAAAGAGAAGCCAAGGACCTCAACGGCAATTCTTGATAAAATAGTAAAACCTGATTAGAGAACTGGGAGTGTACATCTGATATAGTGTGGGAAAGAAAGAATATGGTTTCAGCAGAAATTGATTATTAGACAGGATTGGGGAGTGCTGCATAGAATGTACCCTTTTCACTTGTGTTTGACTCCTCGTGACCCCTTGTGGGGTTTTCTTGGCAAAGATACTGGAGTGGTTTGCCATTTTCTTTCGCAGTTCATTTGACAGATGAGGAAACTGATGCAAGTAGGGTTAGGTGATTTGCCCAGGGTCATACCACACACACACACACACACACACACACATATGCACACACACCACACACACACAACACCAATTCTCATGTTGGATGAATCTTCGTCTTCATCTCCACTCGCTTGTCAGAAGGTCAGTAGCACAGGGCCTCACTGCAATGGCTGGCTGATGCCCTACAACACTGCTATGATTATGTAAAATATTCTTCGGCTTCTGCTCCCTTCGTGTGGCACCACTCCATCCAAGTCCCATTCATCCTTTGTCACGTCACAATTACATGTCCCATTACATGAACACACCAATGGCTTGTTCAGACATTTCCTGACTCAGGGGCCCCTCAAGTTTCAGGTTTTTGGCTACAACAAAAAGCCATCATCAATGTTTCTGTACAGTCTTTGATCTCTGTGGGCTGCAGGTCCAAGAGAGGCATCACTGTGCTAAGAGCTTTTGGTGCTGAGCTCAAAATGCTTTCCAGACTAGCCGAGCTAGCCCAGTGCCACTATGATCGTGCTTTAACGGGCCTGTTTTCCTGTGACCCCTCCAATCTCTGTCACTGTCCTTCTTAGTCATCCTCACCGATAAAATGGGCATGAGATGGAGCCTCAAGCTGCTCTAACCTGCCTTTTCTAGTCATTAGTGACCTAAGGCATTTTCTCACATGGCTGCAGGCAGCTGGATGTCTTCCTCTGAGAACTGCCTGCTCGTATCCTCAGTTGTTCTGTCATTTTTCAGTCCTGACTCTTCGTGACCCCTTTTGGGGTTTTCTTGACAAAGACACTGGAAGGGTTTGCCATTTCCTTCTCCAGCTTGTTGTATAAAGGGGGAAATGGAGACAAACAAGGGCTAAGTGACTTGTCCAGGGTCACACAGCCAGTAAGCGTCTGAGGCCAGATCTGAACTTAGGAAGATGAGTCTTCCTGACTTCCAGGTCTGGCATGACTGAATTAATTGAACAAATCTCAACAGACAATAGAATGTAAAGTCCTTGAGAGCAGGGACTGTTTCTATTTCACGTTTGTTTTTCCAGTGCCTGGCACACAGTAGGCACCAAATAAATGCTTAGAGATTTAACCCTCTGAGGATCCTTGCAAGTCTGAGATTTGGGAATTTTTCTCTTTCCTACCTACTTCTAGGGGCAGTTAGGTGGTACTGTGGAGAGAGTGCTGGGCCTGAAGTCAAGAAGACCTGATTTCAAATCTACCTCTGACACTCGGCAACTGTGGGACCCTAGTCAGGCAAGACTGAAATGACTAAGCAGCACCACATCAACAGCCCATCCCCCTCAGACTGAGGAGCCCAGGATCTCTTTCCCCCCTGGTGCTCTCATCTCTACTCCAAAGCCGGGCTGCTTCTAGCCTAGAGCACACCACCATGTGCATCTTCAACATGTCTAAGACTGAACTCCTTTCCAACTGCCTAATGGATTTTTCAATGTAGCTTCTCCTTAGCTACTCAAACCAAGAGGTCTTTTCCCAACTCCCATGATTCTATTAAGGGCATCAACAATTCTTCGGCGTCACATTTTAAACTCTTACCACCACTCAGTGCCTCGTGCTTCAACTGCTGGGACCACTTCCTCCTTCCAATAATGCTGCCACTCTAATTACTCCCTACTTCTCATCCTATCAGCACCAATCTCATCACCTTCTAACTGAAGGAGCTTCACTACAACAATCTAAACTGAAATCAGACACTATGTAATGACAGCAACCAAGCCTGGCCCTATGAGAAGCGCTGGGGAAAATGGACCTCTCCTTCCTTTCACCATAGAGACATGACTATGGAATGCTACCCATGCTGACAGACTTGGTTAGCTCGACTGGAATGCTTTTTCTTTATTTTAAATTTTTGTTCCAAGAATAGGGAGGAGGAAGAGGGATGTATTTAGACGTTAATGCAATATAAATACAAAAGGTATCTTTGAAAAACATTCAAAAGTCTTGCCAAATGAGTTTCCTTTCTTGAGTCTCCTCTGTCAGATGAATTTTTAAGTCAAACGCCCTTGCTGTCCATGGTGTTTCCCCGCCCAGCAGGAATGCTTTGTACTCTTCCCTTTTTACCGAAACCCCATTTTTCAATGATGCTTATGGGATATGTCACCAAGGAATAAAAATTTATTTTCTTTGCTTTTGGCAGGAAAATATACCAATTAATCCTTTCATTTATTATAAGCAAAAAATATGCTCACACAATTTGGTTGATTTTTCTTGGCATGTGAGGAGTTTGTTCACAGCCACTTGTAAAATCCCTTGTTTAAAGCTAAAAGTCTAGAATTGGTTGATATTTCTTTTTTTCTTTTTTTGGGGGGAGGGCAATTGGAGCTAAGTGACTTGCCTAAGGTCACATGGCCAGTCTTTGTATCAAGTGTCTAAGGCTGGATCCGAACCCAGGTCCTCCTGACTCCAGGGCTGGTGCTCTATTCACTGTGCCACCTAGCCGGCCCTAGGTTGATATTTCTAACTGAGATAAACTCGAAGTGTCTCTGTTGGACCTCTTTCTACCTATTTGAATTTTACATATTTTCCCAAGGCTTTTGGCTAATTTTCTTGCAAGATTTTCTAAAATACAACTTTCAGACTATTTATTTCATCATGTTTTTCTAAGAGACCAAAAGCTCTCAAATTTTCTTGCTGCACTTCATCTCCAGAACTGGTTGTTTCCCCAGTAGAGAGCTCTCTTTATAATAGAGAAGCTCAGGGACTCCCCTAATCTGGCTGTCTTCTGATTTGATTCTGGTATTTTTTCTAACATTCTTGTATTTGAGTTCCAAATCTATTGATCTGTTTTTTTTTTCAGAGAATCTACTAATTCACAGAAATTCTCTACCACTTCCATTCTAATTGATCTATTTCGTTTACTTGTCTCTGATCTGGGGGAAAGTTATTTCTACCTCACTTTCCATTCTCATGCCTTTGCCAAGTTATTAAACCACATCTTAAGCAATGCTAGAGGTTTTCAAGGCTGTCTTTATCATTTCTGGGTATCTTTTTATTGTAGCACCATTTTTCTTCTGATGCAAGTCTTTCCTACAATTTCAAAAATATTATTTGTTGTTTTGGGGTCTCAGTTTGGTTAGTTTTTCTCTCTCTTTTAGCCTCTGCTGATTTTTTGGTGAGGTATTCCTCGACTGTTTTTTTCTGCGCCTTCCTGGAAGCCTGCTGCTCCATGATGGCAATGCTCTTGCTGTTCTGAGAGGACAGAGGGGGAGATGGGCGCTCTGCATCTTCCCAGAAGTCCTAACCATGCTGCGCACCTCCCCAGTGCACTTACCAGGCAATCTGTCATAGCCTCCTACTGCCTACAAAGGCAGGACCCTGGCTTATCTAAGCTTTCTACCTCTCCCTGCACCTGCTCTGCACGTGGCAGCCCTGCCCTTTACCCATGGTCGGCATCTTTTGGCTGTTCTTTCTTTGAGGGTCTGCAGGTTTCATTTTGACTCTTGTCACACTGCCAAAATACCAGCTAGCTCCTATGTTCACGTCCCCAGGCTGGATTACCCTCTTACTTGTCTCCCTGCTTCCAGTTTCTTCTCCCTAAAATCCCTCCCACACATGACCACGATGTCCAAGTTCCTCAAACACTACTCCAATGGCATTCTCATGCTTTAGAAGCTATGATGAAATTTTCACAGCTCAGTGTTTGAGGTTTTCCACCAACCAACTAGACCTGGCTCTCCTGTTTTCTCTTCTACTGCTCTAAAGCACCCAGCCCTAGGAACTTCTTGTCCTCCAGGCATCCCTGCTAAGCACATTACAACTTCTTCCCTTTGTTCACGCTTTGCTACCAGGTTGGAGTTCTCCCTGCCCTAGGGGGTGCAGTGGATAGTACAGGCCTGGAGTCAGGAAGATTCCTCTTCATGAGTTTAAATTTGGCCTCAGACACTTACTTACTTGCTGGGTGATCCTGGGCAAGTCACTTCACCCTGTTGGTCTCAGTTTCCTCATCTGTCAAAAGAACTGGAGAAAGAACTGGCAAAAAACCTCTCTAGTATCTTTGCCAAGAAAATCCTAAATGGGGTCACAGAATCCAACACAACTGAAAAATAACTGAACAACAATACTTCTTGGATGCCAAAATGAACAGAGCTAGCAGTCTGTTCTTTTCCCATGAGCCCTCTCTCAAGTCGCCCCTGCCACAGCCATGACTCGCTGCCTTTCCTACCACACACACAGGTTACTTCAGCACAGCGTGCCTCGATGTCTTCTTTGGGAGTTTCCCATGCATGCTTACCTCTCTGACTAAACTGGAAACTTCTCAGGGCAAGGGAACTGGCCTTCAACGTTTCCAAAACCTTCCATGGTGCTTACAACTGGGTAGAGACCACTGCAGATTGCTTCCTCCATGCCTACTAATTAAATATATGCTTACACTGCATGGGAGTCAGAGGAAACAGCGTCCTGTACAACAAGTCGGGCGAGTTCTTTGGGGGCTGCCTGGCTCCCCTTAGATGAAGTCATAATCTGATGAGGAAAAGGCACTTATGCCATACAGCCTGTCAGTGGGAAAGCATACAACATCCTAACAACCTCACAATTGTTCCCAAATGCAAAGCAACCCCAAGGGAAAAATTTCCCATTGCACATAAATACTATCAGTGTAACACAGGGCAACAAAAATGAGGCCGCCTCCAATAATGAAGTAACAAAAGCTCTACAACTTAAAGCTTCATCACCCAATTATGCCTTTTTCAGATCAAAAGCATCAACCTGCTGCTCTTCACTGATTTGCGTTCCTTGGTTTTCTAATCAATATGCTTCTGGGAAAGGAAATGTCCCCTATGTTCATGCAAAAGCGTACTTTAAAAACTCTCTTGGGGAGCCCAGTCTTACCGCTGTCTGTTTCAGCTGCAATATTGCTTTGCCATGGTGAAAGGGACTTGAGCACAGCTGTGCTCAAGGAGGCTGTGCCCAGGAGGCAGCCCAGGATCCGAGGTCTGAAGAGGAAGGAGCAAGTGTGAACTTGTGGGCAGGATAGAACCACTGAATCATTCCTGGGAAGTGGCCAGGTGAGGGACAGGACAGGCTGGATCATCTGGGTTACCATTCCTCCCACCAACATGTGTACATGTATGCACCCACTAATTTAAAAACACCACAAAGCTACGAACAAACAGATGTGAGCTACAGCCCCAGTTCCACAGTTTGGAAACAACTGGTACAGAACTAAGCCTGACCATCAGCTAGGTTCAGTGAGGAGAGAAATTTTTTTTTTTTTTTGCTTTTTGGAGGCAATTGGTGCTAAGTGACTTGCCCAAGGTCACATAGCTAGTTTTTTTTTGTGTGTTAAGTGTCTGAGGTCAGATTTGAACTCCGGTCCTCCTGACTATAGGGCCAGTGCTCTTCTATTCACTGCACCACCTAGCCGCCCTGAGAGGATTTTTTTTTTTTTAATTTCAGGCTTTGTTTTGTTTTCTTGTTTGGCTACTCAAATATAAAAGTCTGCCATTCCAGTGATAATTCCAAGGAGATGTTCTCTTAGTGGGTAGTGAATACACATATGTAACAAAAATCAAAGCTGCCGCATTACAAATAGGCACTTTGTTCATTACTTTGGCAGCCTACACTCTACTTAGAAGATAGTTTTTATTTGCCTTACAAAACGCAAGCAGTTCTGAGAGCATACCAATTACTGTTCAATTTTCCAAAGCTTCGAGAACTCAGACAAAAGCATCAAGGACCTTATGCAGGACTGAGGACTTCTGAACTTTACAGTTGGGGCCGTTCACACTCAACTGTAAGTTTCTGTTTGTAACACAGATTGTTCTTACGTTCCACAATGCTCACATTTGCTCAAGCCCCACGGGGGAGTGCCCTGACAAAACCACAATGTCTTCACCACATCTGCCACCCTACTTTTGCTCAAAACGATCTTTAAGTTGAGAGTATAAAAGTTGTGATGTTGTACGTACCCTTTTAACAACATGAACAAAATATTCTGCTGAGTGCAGATATATTCGACGGTAGGAGTTCTTGTACCAATTTGCCTTCTGAGGATGTTGTTGAAAATTTGGGCCACATCTTTCTTGCCCTGTTAGAAAGACAATTAATTACGCATTTACCTAACTCAACGTATGTAATTAAAAACAAGCCACGAGAGAAGCTGTCTTCACAGCAGAGTGTGACCGCTTCTCCAGCATTTCAAGGCTGTGTGGTTCTGCCCTTCACTGACACAGGCCATGCAGTCGTCCTTCAACACTTCAGGTGCTGCTGTCGGCACCTTGGAGATGACCTCCCCTCTTAATGAGGTTCTCCCACAAAAGACACTGCATCTGTACTTGGTGGGGCCCAAGAGACCTTGTGTTCTGCTGGAGCAGCTTCTGAGAACTCAGGGTCCCTTCCAAACCACAATAAGGCATCAGAGTAGGGCCCCAGTCCTGGTTACTCAGGCAAATCAATAGCAGGCTTTAAAATGGTCACAGCTATATCTTAATTTCTTTCAAACATTTTAGTATCTTCCCTGAAATCCCACATCCCATCATGGAACAGCACCTGCCTGGTTCCTGTCAAGCCTGGAAAGCTGAAGCACTGCTCCAGCCTGCACCTGCTCTCTGAAGACCAACTGACAGCCAGAGGCTCTTCCCCACAGCTCTGCCAGGCCCAACAACTCAAGTGGATAAGGATACAGAATAATGCCTGAGGGTTGGCAAAAGGAGCAAAGAATCCTAGTTTGGGGATTACCGGACTGAACCCCACACACGCTGGCCTTCTTGCTGTCAATGAAACCAGTAGAGGAAGTCAAGAGCTGTCACTAAGTGGAAGGGAAGACTGAAGGCTCTGGGAAGACTGCATACATTTCACCACATGTCCAAAGGCAACAAGAAACAATTTTCTGGGATATTCCTTCATCTTGCCCTGCAGTGTTCAGAATGATCACCCATCAACATCTGCTGCAAAGGATGAAGAAGTGGGCAAAAAAGAATCTATGCAGAACTTATTGAGAATAAGCTCAGGCTGCTTACTCATCACTGTACTGGAAAGTCCAAAGTGGTCAGAAATGTCTTTTGGGGTGACGAGGAAAGAGAGAGGCTCCAGAAAGGAGAAAACAAAATGGCTCACTGAAGGCTGAGAGCAGAGGTGTAAGGAGACCATAATAAAGCTGTCAGCTGCCCCTCCATCCCCAAAGTGGGCCGAAAAGAATCCCATGCCAGAGCACCAAAAGAACTGACGTGACCACGGAGTGGTCTGAAGTCACAAGTTCTTCACTTTCTTGGTGTCACAGATCACTCTGGCAATGTGGTAAAACCCATGGGCACCTTTACAGAATGTTCTGAAATGCTTACAATGAAATAATCAGGAATTATGACTTAAGTCAATCATAATGAAATGATTTTTTATAAAAAATAAGTTCTTGGACTCCAGCTTAACAACTCCTGACCTAGGCCAGCCTTGAGAGCTCACAGAGATCAGTAAGACACTAATCCTCACGTCAACAAAAATGAGATGGGAACGGAATCTTCCAAATAGAGGCCAAGGATCTGAATTTGGATTATGAGCAAAATTCTAGAAGATATCATTAAAGACATGGCTAGTGAATTCATTTCTAGAAAGGAAAGCAGTCATCACAAAGAGCCAGCTTTGTCAAGAACAGATCATGCCACACTGACGGGATTTTCTTTTTCTGACAGGATTGTAGGTTATCAGGGAAATACTGTAGATCATGTCTAACTAGAATTTAATAGCATTTGGCAAAATATCTAGGGTACACTCCTATGGAAAAGAAAGAGAGATTTAAACTAGAAAGGAGTAGAATTTGATGGATTTGGAACTGGTTGATTATAGAAACAAAAAATTGGCAATAACAGTTTAAAAACCACTGGGAAAGTGCTCTCCAGTGGAATGGCCACACCTCTGGCTCCTTGACTTGAAGGTACAGAGAGCTTATCAAATTTATTGATGACACAAAGGTGAGAGTGAGAATGAGAGTCAGTGAGCTGGATGACAAAGGAGCAGGTCTCTTCATTGAAAGATGAAGGGACTGAGTGGTCAACAGCCCAATAGTGGGGACCTGCAGCTGAGAGGCACAGTGCCAAGGAGAAGCTGTAGTCTACCTTGGTGAGGCCACATCTAGAGCAGGGACCACATTTTAGGAAGAACACTGATAAGCTTCAGAGCAGCCAGAGGAAGGCACTCAGGATGCAAAGGGGACTTGGGATCCTGCCACTGAGGATCATTTGAAAGAATTCAGGATATTTAACCTGAAAAAGAGACGACTTCAACTATTAGAAGGACTGTTACGCGGAAGAGGGAAAGAACGCTTCTTTGTGACCTTACAGGTCCAAATTAGGGGCAATGGGTAGAAAAGAGAAAACTTTAGGGTTTGACAAAAGAAAGAATCTCCCACCAGGGCTATTAAGAGCAGCATGGACTGCCTTGGGAGGGAGTGAATTCTCCTCCACTGGGGGGGTTCCAGTAAAGAATGGACAGCCACTTTGCAGGGGATGGTGTAGAGGTAACTGGCGACCTAGTAAGGAGGACCGGATGGAGGATTCTCAGCCTTCTTGTACGTGATGTGTGTGTGTCAGAGACCCCTTTGGCAGTTTGGGGAAGCCTACAGACCCACTCTCAGAAAACAAAATACAGAGGATTATAAAAAAACCTAATTATGTTGAAATATAGTTATCGAAACACTTTAAACAAAAAGAAAAAAGATCACAGACTCTTAAGTTCAGAATCTCTGGTCTAGATGGTTTCCAAGGCTCCTTCCAACTGAGATTCTGTGACTCTGAACATTGAGCCAAACCTAGTAAGATAATATTCCAAAGGGATAAATTCCACTGAGGCCCAAAAATATCAACTGCAATTGCACAAAAGAAGGAACGGCAATTTTTCTGAAAATAACTTTGAGGCTTTAGAGAACTGCATGCTAAGTAAATCCATAGTGTGACAAGGCAAACAGAAAAGCTGACAGGATCTTAAGCCGCAGGAAGTGCCAGGACCGATTGTTCAGAAGCAATCTCAAAGGAGAAGATTCCAAAAGAATGGAAAAGACCAAGGGTAAGACTTTCACCAAAGCATTAGGAACTACGTCTTTCTCCTATCACCTTTATGAGAACAGTCCAAGCACGGCAATGGGGAGGTCTTCAATGAAAGCATGAGAAGGAATTAGGCAGACTTTCACAGATGATTTCCTAGAGATTATATGAAGTGCAGAGAATGAGATCTTGCTGTGTTCAACTGTTTGCTAACTTTGAAAAACACATTCAACTCAATCAAACTACTGCTCTGAAGGCTCTGTTCAAACAAGGTGTCTCCTGTGCCTGTTAAGATTACACAAAATTCTATGACTGACATGACAATACAGAGAACTGTCTGGCTTCTTACTCAACTGAAGGTCTTGCTGATTGTTCATCTGCCTCACAGTTCCAAATGAGAGACAGAGACAGAGAGGAGGAAGAGAGGGGGGAGGGGGAGGGAAGGAGAGAGAGGGAGAGAGAGAGAGAGAGAGAGAGAGAGAGAGAGAGAGAGAGAGAGAGAGAGAGAGAGAGAGAGAGAGAGAGAGAGAGAGAGAGAGAGAGAGGGAGAGAGAGAAGGTTGCAGCATAAGAGAAGTGAAGAACTGTCCACAAAGAGCTAGGACATCCATCAAGAGGACAAGCACAGGAGTGGGGAGGGAGGGGGTGCCATATACTGAGAATGAAAAAAAAACTGACAGAGAGAAAGCAGCCTGCAGGAAGGACTGAGAGCCCTCAAACAGTCAATGAGCCAGGAGAGTCCCTTCAGTGCTCTAGAGGCATATCCTCCAGAGAGAATTTACAGAAGCCCCAGAGAAGAACTTGAGGGGAGAAGTCACGGACGAGCTGCGATCTGTGTTGGTGGAGGGAGCACACACACTACTGACTAGGCCACGGATTCAGCTGAATTGTTGTTTATTTTATCCTGCCTAGTAGTTCCAAAATTCTGACTTGCAAAACTTCCTCATTTTCAATATATTAAGAATAAAGGAACAACCAAAGTAATGATCTAAAACAATTCTGAAGGACACATAATGAAAAATGCCACCCACCTCCAGAGAAAGAGCTGAGCGCAGACTGAAGCAGACTTTTTAAAACTTGACTTTTCTTGTGTCTTTGTTGGGGGGCGGGGGGAGTTGTCTGTGTTTCCTTTCACCACATGCATGACTGCACATGTATAACCTATATCAAACTGCTTGCCTTCTCAAAGAAGGGGGAGAGAATCTGGAACTTAAATTTTTAAAAACTAATGTTAAAAATTCTTTTTACATGTAACTGAAAAAAAAAAAGAGTAAAAAATGTTACTGTGGTCTCTGTCACTATGACCAAGTTTCTAACTTTCAAATTCAGTTTCAGCAACTAAGACACAAAAGCTATTACTCCTTTCCCCGTTACATCTATGTAGATGCTGGCCCCAAAGAACTGGGAAGGACCTTCTGGGAACAGACCTCCTCCCTGGGGACTATGGATCTAAGAGGCTGCTCAGTCTGTTACAAATTCACACATGAATGTGATAGGCAGCACAGATTCCATGTCAACCACAACTTTCTCTGACAACTCTACATCTTTGTCCCTCTCAACTTGGAGGGGGAACAGAGAGAGTCCTAGAAAGGATGGACAAAGGAGCAGGAATGTCACAGCTAAGCTGCTACCTGGCCAGCAGGGGCAGTCAGAGAGAAGCAGGAAAGAGTTGTGGGGCTAGAAAAACAGGAAGGACTCAACATCCCAGGCAATGGAGACCTTCTAAAGTGAATACAGAGCTCCTCAAAATCTCCAACCAATACTTGAGGGTTCAGGGCAACCAAGTTTGTTTCTAAGATGAGTACATGCCTCAAGAATGTGCCCTGAAACCCACATATCAAGGCTGATGGATGGATAACAAAGTATTGCTAGAGCAGAGGGCCAAAAGGCAGGAGAGTTAAAGGTAATCTTAGCCCCAGTGAAGCATTCAATTTAAGTGCCTGCTGTGACGAATTCAATTCAAAGAAATTTAATTCACAAACTTTTATTAAGCACCAAAAACATTTAAGAATTGGGGACACAAAGATTTTTTTTTAAATGTCAGTCCCTGTTCTGAAGGATATGAGAAGGGGGATGAGGGAGAAGGGGAGAGACAGAGACAGAGACAGAGAGAGAGAGAGAGAGAGAGAGAGAGAGAGAGAGAGAGAGAGAGAATGACTATCTGTGTGTGAGAAGTGAGGTTAGAAGAGCCAGATGCCAGACAAGCCACCTAGGAAGACAATGATGGTTTTTCAGCTGAGGATGACACAGTAAGACTGGCACCCCTATGATTCAGTATTAGGATTATTCTAGAACTCTGAAGGATCATCTGTTGATGAGAGAGAAACACAGAAGGCAAAGAGACCAGTTTGGAAGCTATAGCAGGAGCTGCAGGCCTGAATCAGCACGGTGGGAGCCAGAGCTGAGGACAGATGCAGGAGATGCTGCCATGGCAGCTGAACAGCTGGGGAATATCACAAAGGTGGTGTCAATAGTGAGGAGGAAGGTGGATGGCGCTTCAGCAGCCATACAGAACTAGAATTCAGGAGAGAGCCCCTGTGTCGAAGTGATGAGTAGGCACTGGCACCCAAAGAAGGTGCCCTGGTGTTTGGGGTCTGAGCTGAGGTCTTCCTGAGAAGGCTGTCCTCTCGTGAATCTTCCCACTTCTCCCTGCCTTGGGACAGTCTTCATTCCTGCTTGCCAGAATCTACTTAAGTCTTATTTTTTCACTTCAGCTCACTAAAAATGTCTCAAAGTATTTTCCCTCCTTTTAGAATAAGTTCTGAAAGCGAGGCCCACCATCTTCCTGCGGGCAAGCTTGGGACTTTGTGGTCTCTTGTGATTCTATGCAATATGCTGCGCAGACAAGCAGCTACTTAGGACACGGACCAATGAAGAAAAGCTCCTGCTCCCCAGGGGAGGACAGGCAGAGAGCAGAGGCCATGGGCTGCAGCCAGGTCTGGCTCTGCTACTATCAAGTACAGCATAAGCTTACTGTTTTTAGAAAGGATGCAGAGGAATTCTCTGCCTCCCAGCCTCACTCCTTGGGCGCATCAGTGTGAGGATCTGGTGAGGAGGCTGGGCACAGGCCGGGGGCAGGGCTCTGCTCTTACCTCGAAATCAATGAGCTGCAGGTCAGCGACAAGCGTGCTGAGGAGGCCACTGTTGTACAGCTCCTGCGCCAGCTGGGCCACAGCCTCCGTCTGCGGCTCCTTCTCATTGGTGCCGTACAAGATCTCCTTCATAGCGACCAGGTTTTTGGAAACCTCCTCTGTGGCCTGACGAGGCAAGACACAAAGAGTCACCATTCCCAGCACCAAAGCAACTTAACTTTCAATGGTTTTTTTTTAACAGATACAACAAGATCTTTGTAAAAACGCCAAATTTTCCCAATAGCCTATGAATTTTAACATGGTTTAATTTGGGAAAAGAGGCTAACTTTCTTTAAATAAACTCTAATTTGAGTCAGACCGAAACTGACTGACATGGAAAATACAACGCCAGGAGTTTTAAAGAGCAGACTCTAGTCTTTGAAATACTGTTACTTCATCTCAAAAAGTATTCGCTTGGGGCGGCCGGGTGGTGCAGTGAATAGAGCACCGACCCTGGAGTCAGGAGGACCTGAGTTCAAATTCAGCCTCAGACATTTAACACTTACTAGCTGTCTGACCTTGGGCAAGTCACTTAACCCCAATTGCCGAGTCTTCCCCCTTCCAAAAAAAAAAAAGGATTCACTCCTTGAATGACACAACAAATCTTTTTAAAAGACACCTCCTTGACATAGCAGGTTGGCCCATCCCTCCCTAATGGACTGGTTTTCAAACTGGCAAAACATGGCAATCCCCTTGGCGGGTTTCTAATACAGTATATTCAGCTTTAAATGGCTGAGACTTGAGGTAAAAGCACTTTCCTTGAGCTTTTAGATACGACAAATAAACATTTAGCTCCAAGTTCTTCAAGTTCTTTGAATAGACACATCTGGAAATTCTTCTGACAACTAAGTGTTTCTTGCTGGCTAAGTTTTCTTAAAGCAAAAATAGAACCGATCTGTTCTGCACTCGGGTCTCTCCTCTCAGCTCAGCTCTCCAGGAGCAGATGGGCAGCCCAGCATCTTGCCTCAACTTTCTTGACACATTCTATTACCCGTTCTTTCTCCAGGATGCACAGAGGGAAGGAAAGGAGATAAGTGAAATCTGTTTTGTCCTTTACTAGTAGTTCAGCAAAGGCCTGGGTAGGAGAGAAATGCCAAACATTGTTAAAATGATGTTTGGGAGTGACTAGTGTCACCAAGGCACCCTGCAATTCCAGGAGGTGCCTCTGGCCACAGGGCAGCACTGCCAGAGGGGTGCCTGCAGCCAGCTCTCCCTGGTCTGCACCACACTGGCTTTCTCTTCTACATGTCAGCCATTTCTCTCCCCCACTACTATCACCCATTTAAAAGAAGTATTACAAAACCACAGCCGGGTAGAAACGTTATTAAACAGAGTCATATTGCCATGATTTCCCACACAAAGCAGGACAAAGCTATGACTAAACTGGAATGAGAGTGGCAGGTATCTGTTCAACTTACAGTCTGTGAGTGTAAAGCTCTTACACTAATAAAATGTTTATTCTTATTCTGCCAAGCATCTAGGTAGAGAGAATGCTAGACCTGGATCTGGAAGACCTGAGTTTGAATCCTGCCTCAGACACTGAGCTGAGTGACCCTAGGCAAGGCATTTAACCTCTCTCCACCTCAGTTTCCCTATCTGTAAAATGGGGATAATAGCACCTTTCTAACAGCATTGTTGTGACAATCAAATGTAAAACACTTTGCAAACCTTTTCAAATATTAAACGCTATTGTTATTATTGCTACAATTATTTTTGGAACAAAATAAGCCTCTGCTCCTCATCTACATTCTCTATCACCACCTGACAAGCACTGCCAAACTCTGGCTCTTATCCTAAGGCGCTAGACTACACCCCACCTTCAAGGTGGTGACCACAGCCCCATTATCCGTCCCTCTCTCACTGCCTCACAGCTACCTAATGCTCTCCCTGGGGCTGCCAAGTCTCCCAACTTGGCCCTTCTGGGTCAATGGGCTGCCTCTGCCTCCTCAAGCCTGGCTGGGTAAGCAGCCTCACAAACACCCCAAAATTCCTCATTGCCCTGAATTTTCTGGTCAGAGCACTACTTTTTGTTTGTTTTTGGTCTGGATAAAGTCAGAGAATTGTGCTGTTCTGGCCCAATACAGATTTTTTAAAAAATAATGCAACTTATTATATTTTACTTTTTTCAATTAACAAACATTCATTTTTGTTCTCTCTTACCTTCCCACCTCTCCCTCCCAATTGAAAAAAAAGGAAAATCCTTTTAACAGACATGGACAGACAAGCAAAGACTGGCCATGTCCCAACCAGACGACTCACTCTGCACGATGAGCCCATCAATCCCATCAGGCACATCTCATCATCCTGGCTTCATCACTGTTCACTAAACGGATCAGAGTTCTTCAGTCTTTCACAGTTGCTTGCCTTTCTAATGTCATGGTTACCATATCAACTGGCTTCCTGGTTTTGCTCACTTCGCTTTGCATCAGTGCATATAATACTTCCCCAGTTTCTCTGAAACTGTCCCCCTCACCATTTTTTCTGACACATTTGGAGGCCTTTTCAGTCATACCTCCAACTGCTTTCCTGAAGGGCTGGACCTATTCACAGCTCTCCCAAAGTGCCTGTTTCCCACAGCCTCTCAACATTTGCCATTTTTCTTTTTAGTCATCTTTGCCAATCTGATAGGTGTGAGACAAAAATGGGAATACAAAGGCCAATCCCTGCTCTCAAAGAGTTCAAAATCTAGTGGAAATAACATTAAAGCAGATACACAGGGGGCAGCTAGGTGGTGCAGTGAATAGAGCACTGGCCTGGAGTCAGGAGGACCTGAGTTCAAATCCGACCTCAGACACTTAACACAAAAAACTAGCCGTGTGACCTTGGGCAAGTCACTTAACCCCAATTGCCCTACCAAAAAAAAGGCAAAAAAAAAGCAGATGCACACATTAGCATCTCCTTTTCTGCTGCACCCTAAGTACTGTGAGGGCTTATCCATTGGCTGTGTGCTATCTCCCCACATTAGAATGTGAGCTCCTTGAAGGCAGGAGCTGCAGTGCTTTTCCGTCTGTGTTCCCAATGCTTAACAAATGCCTTTTCATGAACATGTCCAATTTTCATATCCAAGGTCAATTACTGACCAAACAATCACCAATGGCTTATACTGAGCACCTCCTAGGTTCCAGGCACTCTGCCAGGCACTGGGGACACAAAGGCAGAGAGACAGCTTGCAGCCAGCAGTGGAAAGCAACCCCAACACACAAATTTTGCTGAGTTGTTTTCCAATTGTGTCCAATTCTCCATAACTCCATTTGGGATTTTCTTGGCAAAGGTCCTAGAGTAGTTTGCAATTTCCTTCTCCAGCTCATTTTACAGATGAGGAAAGTGGGGCAAATGGGTTTAAGTGACTTGACCAGGGCCACACAGCTAGGAAGTGTCTGAGGTCATATTTGAACTCAGGAAGATGAGTCTTCCTGACTCCAGGCCTAGCACTCTATACACTAGGGTGCCAGCTAGACCCCCTACACACAAACCGCTATGCATAAAATAGGTACTAGATAATTGGGTGGTGGGGAAGACAACAGCTGGGAGAGCAGGAAAGGACAGAACTGAAGACTGCCCAGGGCAAGCAAGAAGGAGATGGACTGTCATCTGGGAAATGAGACATGTAAAGCAGCCATCCTTGAACTGCTATATAGATGAGGTCAGTGACTATGGAGAAGGGGAGGTGGGGGGTGACAAAAGGATGTACAGTGAGGCTGCAAAGGCCTGTCAGGGACAGGCTGTGGGGGGACAAGCAGGAGGCTTGGAGTTGCTTTGGGCAGTGGAGGGAAGGATGGATGAGAAGGCAGGCTTGAGGCCAGACTAAGGAGGAGGCTATGTATAGTAAGCACCCGCTAGGGCCCCCCAGCCTGGTCCTTTGTCCTCCATAATCTGTTTATCCTAATCTAATTTACTCTTCCAAATCTACCAAGTGTTTCTCCTCCTGAACCCCTGACCTGTTATTAAGGCAAAGTGTATGTTAGCTTGGTGTGAGCTCCCTGCCCATCTGCAGGGCCTTACCCCCAAGTCCAGGTCCCTCTGCCTTCAAACCAAAAGGCTGCAGAATGACTGAGCACTGAAACTGATGCTCTTCAGTCTCCTTGGAAGCTTCAAGAGGGGCCTCTCCCTCCCCCAACAGGAACTCCGGCCACTTACACAGGTCTGAAGGCACCTCTGCCATCATGGCCCTTTTCCTCCACTCTATTATCAGGTCTCTTCACCCAACAAGGAAAACCTCTTTGGCTCCGTGCGGCTGCATTGTCCTTTTGCAGGCCCACATCGCTGACTTATAGACTAGTTTTTTCTTCATCTTAATTCCCCTCCCTGTGATACCTTCTCCAGGGAGTTCTGAAGAGTCACTTCACAAATAACCTTGAATCTGGAAGTCATTCAAACTAACAACTTCTGTCTTTCTGTGTCTGTTTTCTCTTTCAAAAAAATACTTTCCTCATCCATGGACAAGGTCTGTCCACGAACAATGATTACAAATATAAAGTAATCCTACATGATAACCACCAAACTGTATTCAGAGGACAGCATTTCCAGAACGCCGTCACAGTCCGAGCTCTAAAAGGGAGCTCCACAAGCCATCTGGCCCAGAGAGCTCCTAAGCAGTAACAGCCACTTCAGCAGTGAAGTCCAGGCAGTGGCTGCACAATGCTCCCCAGTGCGGCAGAGTCAGAGTAAAACGGAACCAGATAAAAATACAGCAGACCACAGATAATGTTAACATGGGCTCTCCTGAGTCAGTGAGCCGCCAGCAGGGAGGCCACGCCCTTCGGAAGTGACCCACTAGACTTGTGGACAGCTGTTAGGATCATTGAAGACTTTGGGTCTGAGTTAAAAAACACAGGAAAGAAGAATAAAGAACACAGGAACAGACACCAAACATTAACTCAGGGATAGGGACTAGGCCTGTGATTTCATTTGTATAGAGAGAAACGGAAATTCCCCCTAGCAATGGAGAAAGTGATAGCAAACTTAAATGACTCCTGCAGGCTACACAGTGACTTAAAAAGCCACAAATGAACATGTGTTTTATTTTTATGTATTTTGTTCAACATTTACCAATTCCATGTTAGTTGTGAGTCTGATGCCTCTCGCCTAGAATACTAAAACATCAAGCAACTTGTTCCCGTTCCCTCTGCAGGGGCAGCTCCAGGGTCACACAGCAGTGTGTTGCAGGCTTCTGAGCCGTCTCTTATTAATCATTAATTTACTCTTACTAAGTGAATCCAGAAAAGCACGTGGTAAAAACCGCATGTGTGCGGCACACTGTGCAAAGTGTGGGGGAAAACACAAAAGCAAAAACTAATGAATTTATCTAAAGTCGATGAAATTGAGGAAATCAAGTAAATGGAGAACTTCCTCTGCTTGAGACGTGCTAAGAGTTGACAAAATGCAAAGACAAACGTGGTCCTTTGCCTCCAGGAACTAGTTCTTTCCCAAAAAGCAAGGAAGGTATCCGTAAGACAGCTGGCCCAGGATCCCTGCTAGTCACTTCTGGCCAGTACACAAGGTGCCCACCCTGAAGAATGGTGGCCGTCCCGTGGCCACTCTAGTCAGCATGTCCTATCCCCCCACTGAGACTTGTTTCTCTAAAACAAGGGGGACAAAATAAGTGCTACATGTTCCCTAATTATCTCACCCCATTCTAACCACCAGACCAATAAGGGCCAGGTCTGACAGAGACTAGACAGACAGGTGGCACAGGGCCCTGGCCCTGGACGCAGGAAGACATGAGTTCAAATCCAGTCTCAGACATCTTACTAGCTGTGTGACCCTAGGCAAGTCACTTAAACCCTGTAAAATGAGGATAACAGTACCTCTCTCAGAGTTGTGATAAGGAACAACTGAGCTCATATCTACCCAGCACTCAGCATAGTGCCTGGCACACAGCAGACCCTCCTCCCTTCCTTCCCTGTCCCTCTCTTCCCTCTCTTCTAGTTCCTACAGTCAGGTCCCGAACAGCTAAAGCCCCAGGAGACCTAGCCAGGCTAGAGGGCCCTTATAAAGCCCCTGGGACCCGTCCCTTTGGAGGTCTTTGTCCATAAAGATCAGAGTCCTCAGAGCCTTTGACAGACCTTAGGAGTGTATGAGATCCCTAGAGCCGGTGCTCAATAAACTACTTTTTAAAAGTTGCGGGGCGGCTAGGTGGCACAGTGAGTAAAGCGCCGGCCCAGGTAGTCAGAATGACCCAAGTTCAGTTCCAGCCTCAGACACTTAAAAAACTAGCCATGTAACCTTGGGCAAGTTACTTAACCCCAATTGGCCTCCAAAAGGCAAAAAAAAAAATTGCTCACCTGTTGTCACTGGGTCTCAATGCTACTCGACACACGCCCCAGGGTCACACAGTCAACCCTTTGTCCATAACTGCCTCTTATGAACTGGGCAAAACCAACAGGCTTTCTAACAAGATGAGTGGGGCATGGGAGACCTCCACCAATCAATGGAAACAGCACATTCAAAACTGCACCTGGATCCCTCAAGTGTCGTGCCCTTCTTGAACAGGTTTTGACTCTGCCAGAGGCTGAAACTCCAGCCCCAGCCCCAGCCCCAATGACCTGCCTCCTCGGCCAGTCCAGCTGGTCTCTGACAATGACAACTTGGCTTTGGAGGAACACTGCTTTTTCTGGCTCACCAACAGTTTCATCCACTAAAAAAGAAGCATGTGCCACTGGACTGTGGCAGCCTGGTCCAGGAAGGGGATAACTTGGCAAAGTCTTCCCAATGGGTTACTGCAAGCAATGTGGCCCGTATGCAAAGATTCCTCAGGGACAGGTCACACAAAGTTTGCATCTACCCTGAAGCCAGAAGTGAACTGGATGGAACAATCAATGGCCTTCTTCCCCTTTGAGGTCAATTCAACAGAAGAATTCTGGTCATGCCTCTCACTGCAGATAGTCGTAAGTGAGCCTGTCAGCCTCTATCAGATGTCACACATCCCCATCCTGAACTAAACAATCAGAATGAAATTTCTATAGGAACAGCAGAAGTTGAGAAGCGTGTACACTGCCCATCTGGATGAGGGGGTCATTGTGCTGTGCTGTGCTGACTGTGAGGTCACAGAATCCTGCTAAGGATGATGTAACTATTTAAAAAAATGTTTAATGACTTTTTCAATCAATAAACACTTACTCCCCCTCTCTCCACCCAACTAAATATACTACATCCATGTGCCCACGTGTATGTAAAAAACCTCTGTAACAAACATGCACAGCAAAGTAAACCAAACCCCCGCACTGGGCTGGTCTCCTTTGGCATCTTAAATTCATCACCCACCCACCTACTAGACCATGGCTTGTCATTGCATTCCCCAATAGATGAGCACTCTCTTAGTCTACAGTTTTTGCTAATACAAAAAGAACTATTTTATTTTTGTATACATCTTTCTCATTTTTCTTTGACACCTTTGGGACATAGATCTAGCAGTAATAGACCTGGGCCAGAGTATGCATAGTTTAGTGACTTTTGCCAAACTGCTTTCCAGAATGAATGAACCAAATCACAGCTCCATCAAGCATGCATTAGTAGAAGCAGGGACTTCTTTTTTTTTTCTTTTTTCAAATGCTTTATTAAATTCTGATTTACATCATTCATTTCTGCCAGATTTTGAGTTACAAATTTTCTCCCCATTTTTCCCCTACACAAAATAGCAGTCCCACAGGATATCCCCTCCTACAAACTGCTCTCTCCCATACCCCTTTCGACTTTCCCAGTAGTGCATGGTGGGATCTCTATGCCCCAGTGCCTGTATATCTTATTTGCAAATTACATGTAAAGTAGTATTAATAATAGTGTGTGTGTGTATAAACATTTGATTTTAAAACTTTGAATTCCAGATTCATTCCCTTCCTCCCTTGTCACCCACCCTTACTGAGAAGATAAGCAGTTCAGTATAGGTTGTACATGTGTAGCTAATGCAAAACAATAACATAGTAGATATATTGTAAAAGACTGACTATATTTCCCTCCCTCCTATCCCACCTCCCACTTGTTCTATTCTCTACTTTGATCCCGTCCCTTTTCAAAAGTGGGTGCTTCCAACTTCCTCCCCCCAGCCTGCCCTGATTTCCATCATCCCCCTCTCATCCCCTTCCCCCCTACTCTCCTGTAGGGTGAGATACCCTATTTAGTGTGTATTTCATTCCCTCCCCAAGCCAAATTCTATGAGAATAAGGTTGACCCATTCCCTTTTGCCTTCCTATCCTTCCCCTCCATTGTAACCATTTTCCCTTGCTTCTTCTATATGAGATAGTTTACCCCATTCTGTCTCTCCCCATCTCCTCTCATTATATTCCTCTCTCATCTCTTAATTTCATCTTTTAAATATCATCCCTTCCTGTTAAATTGGTCCTGTTCCCTCTATCTATGTATACCTGTAAACATATATACACACATTCACATACATATTTATACACCCATATACCATCCAATCTACACACACACACATATATTTCTATTCCCTTCAATTATTTTCATACTGAGAAAAGTTTCATCAGTTACAATTATTGTTCTTCCATGTACGAATGTTAATAGTTCAACTTTGATAAGTTCCTTATGATTTCTTTTCCCTGTTTACCTTCTCATGCTTCTCTTGCTTCTTGTATCTGAATGTCAAATTTTCTATTCAACTCTGTTTTTTTTTTCAGCAAGAATGCTTGAAAGTCCTCTATTCCACTGAATGACCATATTTTCCCCTGAAACATGATACTCAGTTTTTCTGGGTAGGTGACTCTTGGCTTTAATCCCAGCTCCTTTGACCTCCGGAATATCACATTCCAAGCCCTTCGATCCCTCAGTGTAGAAGCTGTCAGATCCTGGGTTATCCTGATTGTGTTTCCACAATATTCAAATTGTTTTTTCCTGGCTGCTTGTAATATTCTCTCCTTAATCTGGAAATTCCGGAACCTGACTATAATATTCCTAGGAATTCTGCCAATGAGAGTACCCATCTTGGTACAAGAGATTTGCCCTTGCTAATCAACAGCTCTGTCAGCATGCCCTCAGACTACCAAAGTTGAGTGTCTCAGCTCCCAGAAGCCACCTCCGCGATGAATCAATGCAATCCTAGGAAGGGAAAGGGCTCTAGGGGCGGCTAGGTAGTGCAGCGAATAGAGCACCAGCCTTGGAGTCAGGAGGACCTGAGTTCAAATCCGACCTCAGACACCTGACACATTTACTAGCCATGTGACTTTGGGCAAGTCACTTAACCCCAACTGACCTCCAAAAAGAAAAAAAAAAAAGGAAAGGGCTCTCTCCATCAGTTTCTCAGATCCAGATTCCAGGAAGGCTTACCAGATAAGGATGGCCTCTCTTTGGTCATTCTTTATTCCATCTCCAAGCTTCAAGGTTCCTGCCCCCTCAGAGAGCTCAATACACCATGGAAACACAGCTCAGAGCATCCTTAACTAGCAAGTCTCCTTTCCCCTGGGAGGGTTCAGGCAACTCATTCCAAGAAAGGGCTTGGGGGGACCAAGCAATGCCTTGCTTTTTTTTTTTTTAATTAAAAAAAATTTTTTTTTATTAATTTGTTTGTTTACTTTTAGTTTACAAGATTCAATTCCACAATTCCTGGAGTTTCACATTTTGTCCCCCTCCCCCCCTCCCCATGGAGGCATATAGTCTAGTTAGTACAGGATCTGTAAATACTTTCACATTATACATTAGTCAGGTTATAAAGATGGATTGTATCAGATGGAATGAAAAATGGTAAAGAGGACATAAAACCAAACAAGAAAGGGAAAAAGATCAGGTAGTTTGCTTCCATCTGGATATAAATTCAGTTCTTTCTAGTTCTTTCTCTAGATGTACACATTTCTCTCCACTGTGAGTCTTTTGAGATTGACTTATATCACTGCATTGCTGAGAAGAGTCCAGTCTGTCAAAGTTGGTCATCACACATATGTTGTGTCTGTATACAAATTTCTCCTGGTTCTACTCTTCTCACTTGGCATCAGTTCATATAAGCCTCTCCAGGTAAATATGAAGTCCACCTGCTCCTCGTTTCTTATAGAACAATAGTATTCCATAACATGCACATACCACAACTTGTTCAGCCATTCCCCAATTGATAGGCACCCCCTTAATTTCCAATTCTTTGCCACCACCAAAGAGCTGCTATAAACATTTTTGTACATATGGGTCTTCCTCCCACTTCTATGATCTCTTTGGGATATAACCCTAGGAGTGGTATTGCTGGGTCAAAGGATATGAAAGTATTTATAGCCCTTTGGGCATAATTCCAGATTGCTCTCCAGAAAGGCTGGATCAGTTCACAACTCTACCAGCAATGCATTAGTGTTCCAATTTGTCCACATCCTCTCCAGCATTTGTCATTTTCCTGTTTTGTCATCTTAGCCAATCTGACTGGTGAGATGTGGTACCTCAGAGTTGTTTTAATTTGCATTTCTCTAATCAATAGTGATTTAGAGCATTTCTTCATGTGCTTATAGATATCTTTAATTTCTTTCTGTGAAAATTGCCTGTTCATATCCTTTGACCATTTATCAACTGGGGAATGACTTGTATTCTTATAAATTTGACTCAATTCTCTGTATATTTTAGAAATGAGCCCTTTATCAGAGACATATGTTGTAAGCTTTTTTTTTTAAACAAGGGTAGATAAAAGTGCTTCTGTATAACTATGGTGAATGCACATTTGCCCAGATTTCCTAAATGACTTGATGAAGGTAAGAGAAGAGCCTTTTCTTAGTCCTTGGGAATGAACTGAGCAGCCTCTCAGAAAAAGCCTCTAATGGGGCAGATATTGAGTATTAACTGCTCAGTGGTTTTCCCAGGGAGAGGGATGTCCTAGCTGGTGGGCTGAAAAACACAAGGGGATGATGGTACACAGGGTCAGCCTTGGCACCTGCACAGCTGCACACAAAGTCGTACAAGCTCGCAGTGATGAGGAAACAGCGACTGGCTCTGATGTGCCGCCCTCTGGCCTAGGGCTCTAAAGCTCCTCCTCATGCTCTTACTCACTGTGGACACCTTACAATTGGGAGTTCTGTCATGTTCCACCAAGGGGTCTAGACCACTGAGATCTGGACGCGGTATCAGAGGCTGAGGATGGAAGAAAGCAGAAGCCTCGGATTTCTGGTCTTCATTCTCCTCCAGACTCAGTTGATCTAAGAAGTGGCTGTTCCACTGCTTTTATTGTTTATTTCTCACTGTTTTTTTGCTATCTTCCTGGTTTCGTTTTTCCCCCTGCTCCAGTGCCATTCATGTTCCCAAGATTAGGCTAGTCTCATAATGATCATAATGCCTTCTAAGGTAGGTCTTCAGCCCAGTGATGTCAAACTCAAATAGAAATGGGGGCCACTAAAGTGTAGATGTGGGCACATAATGATGTAGAAAACCATATATGAACATCATCCATCTTCTAGTGCATTTGCATTTATTTTGTTAAATATTTCCCAATTGTAATTTTATCTCTGCTTATAAGACCTCTGTGACCTTGTCACCAAGCAGATTAGTCTAGCTCTTTAACTAAAAGAAAAGGAAGCCTTCCCAGAGATGTAATGGGCACAAAAAAGGCTAGGTGACGCGAAGTGAATAGAGCACTGGCCCCAGAGTCAGGAGGACCTGAGTTCAAATCCAACCTCAGACACTTAACAGGGTGCTCACAGATTCCATAGCACCAGGCTGGAAAGGTTTTAAGTATAATGCTGGCAAACAGTTTTATCTGCTATTGAAGGCTTACCCTAAGGAAGACTGATTCATTACCAAAATATTGATCATTAGGTGAGTAAGACTAGAGTATAGGGAGAGACGAAAGAGGCTACTAAACAATTTATTATTTGAGAGAATTTATTAAATGAAAGTAAATATTTGCCTCAAGAAACAATAGACATTCCATACTATTAAAGGAGAGCACATTTCTTTGCATCACCTTTGGAAGGCTTGAGTTTTCTTCTTTTCATACTCAAGTATTTTAGTCCTCTGAGCTAAAAGAGCAGAGCTCCTATTAATAAACTTGGAGGTGCCTAAGATTATTCTAAATAAGTTTAGCATCATGAGTCATCGATGGATGTTCTGAAAGCCTCCTTCCTTTCTCCTCCCCACCCAAATCATCTTCTTTGTCAATGTACTACTTTGCTGGCAAAGTGAGTGAATAAGCACAAAGGACTTGGGAAGGGGGCCCAAAAGCAGAAGAGTGTTGGTACTACGGCCTTAAATTTTTTAACATAGCCTTTATAAAAAGGACTCAATGAGACTCCTCCTTTCACAAAGAATTCCCATTTTCTGGGTTTTTTTTTTAATATGGAAATATTCATATTCATTAATGTTTATTATGTTCATAATAAAAAAGAAAAATTTTAAATGCAATAAAAAAGAAAGTGAGTGAACAGGTACTTTCAAAACTGAAAAGCAATGAGAGAAAATAAAGAGTAGGCACAGAAAGTCACTGTCCTAGAATTTAATAGTCAGCACTCAAATGCTACAGAGTAAACTGTACAAACCTATCAGGAACATTATCTCATACAGCAGGGATGTTCATTCACTTAACACGGAATCATCACCTTACAAGAATAAGGAGGAAGGGGAAGAACGGCCCGGGCTGCAGCCTGAGGAAAAGAGTTTGGGCAACAGCTGTGCTTGGCTTTGGTCTCCTCCGAGAGGTATGCCAGAACTCAGGTGCTCTATTTGTACAACCTCTTCTATGAAAACTATTCATAATAGAAAATACCAAGCGTGAAGTATTCTTAAACATGTTATTCTGAACACACACGAAGAGAAAATATTAATACAAGCAATAAAGTAAAAGTCTTTTCCACGATGACCTTAATTAAAAGCAAACAGTTCTCATTCCTGAGTTAATAAGATTGGCAGCTCAATATCATGGGAACAGCATTCGGAGGCTCTCCCGCTAACTCACTGGACACACGTTAGGCCGTTCAGTTCTCAATCATGTTTGATCTTTGTGACCCCATGTGGGTCTGAGGACAGATCTGCCCTCAGGACAATGAGTCTTCCTCACTCCAGCCCCAGGACTCCATCCACTGCCCCACCTAGCTGCCCTGGCACTTAGTAGGTACCCAATAAATGCAGGGCAGCTAGGTGGTACAGTGGATAGAGTGCTGGGCTTGGAATCAGGAAGACCTGAGTTCAAATCCAACCTCGGACACACAGTAACTGCATGACCCTGGGCAAGTCACTTAACCCTGTTTACCTCAGTTTCCTCATCTGTAAAATAAGCTGGAGCAGGAAATGTTAAACTACTCCAGCATCTTTACCAAGAAAATACCAAATGGGGTCACAGGACTGAACAAAAACAATAGATGCTGACTGATTGATCCTGACCCTGCTTCCTCATTCATCACACAGGGACAAAACTGTTGCCCCATTAACCACACAAGATTCTCATGAGGCTCAAAATATTGTACATGAAAATATCTTTCAAAGGGTAACATAACCATAGAAATTTAAAGATGAATGTTATCCATAGAGGATGCATTCTGCCTCACTCACACCTTTTTTAGTGACTTTACACAGTAAATTTTAGCATGTCTATATAACTACTTCATTTGCCTATTATCCTTGATCTGTTTTGAGCCAAACTATGCCAAAAATTTGGGAAGAGAAATGAGTTGGTGATCCACATTATTCTAACTTCTCTTTTTTTAGCAAAGTTATTCATATATTCCATAAGAAAAACTGCTAAGAGCAGGCTTTTGAGGGCAAATGTCCCTCTATTCTTGGCATCAGCACATGACCTGAGCTCAAGGCACTGACTTCCCTGCCCTTCCTTTTTATCCCCTGAAAGGAAGAGCAGCTGTTGGAAAGGGCTCCTCTCCACAGAGTAGTGACAATCAAGCCAACTCAGAAAAACCCTCCACTTGCTGCTTTAACAACAAATCAAAATGAAGAGCTGCTGGATATATGCTGGTAGGAAACTAGGAAATATGGGCAAGTAAAAGGAACAGAGGACAAGACAACAGCAAAGAATGCAGAAAGCTGTGAAAAGAGCAGGGAAGGAAGGACAAGCACAGAGAGGGGCACAGGCCTACAAAAACAGCATGAGAAGCAGTGACACTGAATGAGCTGAAGCTGCAATAAAAGGCTGTGGCCCACAAGGGCTTTCATAGATACTCGTACAGGGAAACAGGGAAATCGAAGGACAAGCTAACAAGTGACCCTAGGAGCCATCACAGCACAGTGGCAAGGGCACCGAGTCTCAGGTCAGAGGACTCTGGATTCAAATTATGCCTCTGATCCTACTTGTGTGGATTTGGACAAGTCATCTAACCTCCTGGGCCTCAGAGGCCAACAAGAAGGTTGGACTAACCGGTCTCTAAAGTTGTTTCTATCCCCACAGTGAAGATCTAGACCTCTACCGTGATGACAAAGAGAAGATTTCTGTACTGCTGTAACAAGGAGAAGAGATTCGGAGTGAGAAAGACAGAACAAAAATGGCTACCAGAGCTAACATTCAAGACAGGCCAAGTGAAGGCCAAGTTACCGAGTTACCCCCCACCCCCCCCCCCGCCCCAATAAATTCATTCTTGGAGAACCTAAAAAAAGGGGGGAAATAGTTTTATTACTGAGTCACCATCAGTGATACAGGAAAAGAAGCAACAAAAAGTCTGGAAAAGACCAAATCCCTAGTTTTCAAAGAAGAAAAAAAGTGGATTATGCAAATGAAAGGCCAATGAGTTTGGCTTGGATTCCTAGTCAGTGAATAAGAAATAAGAAATAAGAAAAGATAACTGCCAATCACAAACTACCAGCACAGCTTTGTCAAGAATGAGTCAGGTCAGATGAACTCCATTTCCTTTTCTGGCAGATGGAGAAAGCCTAAGACAGACTATATACGTCAAGATTTACCAAAATATTTGATCACACTTTTCATGCTCTTCTAAAAGACAAGATTAAAAAGGAGCGGGACTCCACGAATCCACACTTAGGGAGAACTGGCAACCAGAAAAATGACTAGACCTACAGTAGTCAGGCCAACGTGGGCCCCTCTAGTAGAGCGTCAAAGGCACCTGTCCTTGGGTCTGTGATATTCAACTTTTGTATCAAACAAAATGAATGAAGGCAGAGATGGCACATAACTAAAGGGAAGAGCTAATAACCAAGTCAGGATCCAGAAAGACACTTCTTGACATTATGTCCAAAGATGAGATTGAATAGAAAAGAACCTAAATTCCACATCTGGGTACGCAAAACTAATCCCATAATAGAAGTGCCAGAGGAGGGAGGCCTTGCGACACAAGAGTACCTGGGGAAAGATCTGAGGATTTTGGTTTACTGCAAGTTTAAGGAGTCAAATGTGAACTGGCTGCCACAAAGTTGATGCAATCTTAAGCTGCATTCAAAGAAGAATAATATCTAGGAACAGGAAAATTATATTGTGCTTTGCACTCTGCTCTAGTTACACACTTTTAACAGTAAACTTTGGATGGAGGAAAATTATAGCACTTTATAAATCTGAGTGCACTGCACAGTTTTTATAAATCTTAACTCACCATTTCTTTACATGAATTCTACAGAATTATTTCTTTTAAATACTTAAATTTAATCCCTGAATTAAATGTGCTATTTAGGGATTTTCATAAAATACTGTTTGTTTCACTTTACTATTATAATCACAAGGTATACATGGTACTCATGACCTTGAAACAAAGGCTCCTTTCTCCCCGTTTTATTTTTACTGATCATAAAAGGGAAAGCTACTTGAAATTAAGATTTTATCAATAGATAAAGGCACACTAGAGATTAATGTCTGATTACTACAAAAGCCTAAAGGGAAAAAAAAGTATCATGGGCTAGACCTGACTCAGGATGATGCTGCACATCAGATTTGAGATCACAAGGAAATGAAACACTTATGGACCATTCAACAATCAACAAAGGATGTTTACTTAGTCATAGCATGAGACACTCAACAAATCAAGGAACAGAAGAATTTAGCTAAGGTGGGTGTGTCATTCCACAGAGACAACGCATTTGGTCCCTGGTGAAGGTCAGGGTTTGGCAACCCCAGCACCCTGACATGGTTGGCCACAAGTAGGAATCAGTGCTACAAGTGAAGCTTGAACCTCCTTGGCCAAAGCTCTCTCTCTCACTTTTCAGAGAAAGGAATGACCTAGGATGTTGGAAGAAGGTATTCCTAGCCCAATGGATTATATTGTCAAATAACATCAAGAATACAGCTGAAAAACAAATGTCCTCCCCCACTCCTGGTACTAGATTTAGGGACACACCAAATTTCACATACTCTAATATATACAAGCTATATTTTGGGCTAGATATTGGTCTACATTAAGTCTTGTTAGGTGACAGTAATGTTTTAAACTGTGCTTCCAAGGTACTCAGGGTCAATTTTCAAGATATCTCAAAGATAGGAAGACTACCCCAAAAAAAGGAAAGCTGACAGGTGGAATTCCTCCCCATTCCACCAAAAACCTTTAGGGTTAGTAATCAGCAATTAGTGACCTCCATGCCTACTTTCTCATCTCCAAAATACCTTTATGATAAAAATCTACGCACATGCTAAGAGTATGACTGATAAAAAATATAACAAGGCAAGACAGACCACATAACTTATGAGAGAGGGATCTACATGAGGGGTTCTTAACCTAAGGTCCATGGGCCCTACCCCGCAAGGTAGGTGAGGCTGGATGAAAAATCAGATTTTTATTTCCTTGGAAATTCTATGTATTTTATTTTATGAATTGAAAACAAAATTCTGAGAAGGGGTCCAAAGGTGTCGCCTGACTGCCAAAGGGATCTATGATACAAAAAAGGTTAAGAACTCCTGGTGCAAAGAATATAAAACACTACTCGATTTCTCTTGATTATTTTGTAGAGAAAAAGAAAAACCTTAGATTTTCCATAAAGATTGCATAAGATTCTTGGACTGATATATCAATCCACAGAACTAGCTTTATTCAGTGGTCCTCTAATGATCTAAATATCAAAGAAGATGTAAAAGTGGGAGATATAGGTTTGCCAAAGGTGCCTGCCAGTGTCACAGACGATGCCCTAAACAATGTCCGATGAAAGAGAGATTATCTAAAGATTGGGACCATCTGGAAAATGGCACCAGAGAGCTGGAGCCATGATGGCTGAGTAAAGGCAGGGACTCGCCTGAGCTCTCCCTCAAACGCCTCCAAAGACCTTTAAATAATGACTCTAAACAAATTCAAGAGCGGCAGAACCCAGAAAAAGAATTTTCCAGCCCAAGACAACTTGGAAGGTCAACAGGACAAGTCTGTCACCCCGGGAGAGAGCGGAGCACAGTCCAGTACAAGCTGGCCCCAGCAAACCAGGAGCAGGCCTTGGGAGAGACTCAATCAGTAGCAGCAGCAGCAGCGGATTTCAGCGTGCTTAGCCCATAGACAGTAGGAGGGTGAGACAACAACTGGTCAGAAGGAGATTACAGGGGTCTCTTTGCTGGCACTGAGGCAGGCTCTGTTGCTCTGCCCACACTCAGATCCAGGTCTTGGTCCTGGGAGGCAGTCCCAGGGTGAGGAGGGGCGCTGGCACACCAGAGCTTGCGGCCACAGTGGAGCAGGAACCCTCCTCACAGTTCCAGGACAGAAAAGATTGCTTGTGGTCACTCGCAGACCAGAGCAAGGGCCAGGAGGGAGTAAGCACCTCTCCTTAGATCAGACCACCTTGCAAGAACTGAACACTTACAGGCCCCTAGAAGCATCTCTAAAAACAGCTGCGTGAAACCCCTGAAGCTCAGGACAGTGCCCCCTCCGCCCTGGAAGCAGAGCCTCACTTCAACAAATGTTAAAAGTGACTGGGAAAATGAGCAAGCAACATAAAAAAAAAAAATTCTGACCATAGAAAGTTACTATGGTGACAAGGAAGATCAAAACAAATATTCAGAAAAAGATATCCCATGTCCAAAGGCTCCAAGAAAAATATGAGTTGGTCTCAGGCCATGGAAGACTTCAAAAATGTTTTTGAAAATCAAGTAAGAGAGGCAGAGGAAAAATTGGGAAGAGAGAAGCAAGAAAATCATGGAAAAAGAGTCCACAGCTTGGTAAAGGAGACAGACAGACAGACACACACACACATACACAATACTGAAGAAAATAACAGCTTAAAAAATGGTCTAGGCCAAATGGTAAAGGTGGTACAAAAAGTCAATGAGAAGAATGCCTGAAGAAGCAGAATTGGCCAACTGGAAAAAGAGGCCCAAAAAATCACTGAAGAAAAAAAACCTCCTTAAAAAGTTAAATTGGTCAAATGGAAAAGGAGGTACAAAAGGTCACAGAAGAAAATATTTCCTTAAAAATTAGAATTGAGCAAAAGGAAGCTAATAACTTTATGAGAAATCAAGAAACAATAACATAAAACCAAAAGAATGAAAAAAAAAATAGAAGACAATGTGAAATATCTCACTGGAAAAACTGAGCTAGAAAACAGATGCAGGAGAGATAACTTAAAAATAATTAGACTACCTGAAAGCCATGATCAAAAGAAGAACCTAAACATCATCTTTTAAGAAATTATCAAGGAAAACTGCCCTGATATTCTAAAACTAGGGGGTAAGATAGAAAGGGAAGGAATTCACCTCCTGAAAGAGGTCTCAAAATGAAAACTCCCAGGACTATTACAGCTTCAAATTCCAGAGAAATTCAAGGAGAAAATACTTCAAGCAGTCAGAACAAAACAATTCAAGTATTGTGTGTGGAGTCACAGTCAGGGTAACGCAAGATTTAGCAGTTTCTAAATTAAAGGACTGGAGGGCTTGAAATATCATATTCCAGAAGGCAAAGGAGCTAAGATTACAACCAAGAATCACCTACTCCCCAAAACTGAGTATAATCCTTCAGAGGAAAAAATGCATATTCAATGAAATAGAGGACTGTCAAGCATTCCTGATGAAAACACCAGAGCTGAATAGAAAATCTGACTTTCAAATGACTCAAGAGAAGCATAAAAAGGTAAACAAGAAAGAGAAATCACAAGGGACTTAATAAGGTTAAACTGTTTACATTCCTACATGTGAAGATGATACTTGTAACTCATAAGAACCTTCTCATTAGGGCTGCTAAAAGGAGTATATATAGACACAGCACAGGTATGAGTTGAATATGAAGGGATAATATCTAAAAAAATAAAATAAAATTAAGGGGTGAAAGAGTAACATACTAGAACAAACAGAAAGAGAGAGAGAGGTAAAATGGGGTAAATTATCTCATATAAAAGAGGTAAGAAAAAGCTTTTACAGTGGAGGGGAAGATGGTGGAGGTGAGGGGGAGTAAGTGAACCTTAACTCTCATCAGACTTGGCTCAAAGAGGGAACAGCAGACACACTTAATTGGGTATAGAAATCTATCTTATCCTGCAGGAAAATAGGAGGGGAAGAGGATAAGAGAAAGGGGGGGAGGTGATAGAAGAGAGGGCAGATCGGGGGAGGGGGTAGTCAGAAGCAAAACACTTTTGTGGAGGGAGAGAAAGGGTGAAAGGAAAGAGAGAACAGAATAAGTAGGAGGGTAGGATAGAGGGAGATACAGTTAGCAATAGTAATTGTGAAAAAAAAATTTTGAAGCAAGTTTCTCTGATAAAGGCCTTATTTTTCAAACATATAGAGAACTGAGTCAAATTCATAAAAATAAGAGCCATTCCCCAATCGATAAATGGTCAAATGATAATGAACAATTTTCAGATGAAGTAATCAAAGCTATTTATAGCCATATGAAAAAAATGCACTAACTCACTTTGGATTGGAGAAAAAATACAAACTAAAACAATTCTGAGGTACTACCTCATATCTATTAGATTAGCTGGCAAGAGAGAAAAGGAAAATGAGAAATGCTGGAAGGGATGTGGGAAAAATGAGACATGAATGCACTGTTGGTGGAGTTGTGAACTGATTAAACTATTCTGTAGAGCAATTTGGAAATATACCCAAATGAAACCATGCATACTCTATTACCTAGCAGTACCACTACTCGGTCTACATCCAAAAAGAGATAAAAAACAAAAAGGAAAAGGATCTATGTATACAAAAATATTTATAGCAGTTTTTCTTCTGGTGACAAAGAATTAGAAATTGAGGGGATGCCCTTCAAGTGGGGAACAAGTGAACAAACTGTGGTATGAGATTACGATGGAACACTATTGTACTATAAGAAATGATGAGCAGGATGCTCTCAGAAAAAACTTACTGTGAAGACTTCCATGAGCTGATGCAAAGTGAAATGTACAAGGCAAAGTAACAGCAGCATCATAAGATAATCAGCTATGAATGACTTAGCTATTCTCAGCAATGCGATGATCCAGTACAACTCTGGACTTAGGATGAAAAATGCTGTTCATCCCCAGAGAAAGAACTAATGGGCTCTGAATATAGATTGGAGCAGACTTTTTTTTTTACTTTCTTTGTTTTTTCTTGAGGGTTTTTTTTGTTTGTTTGGTTTGGGTCTATGTTTTCTTTCACAACATGACTATTATGGAAATGTTTTGCATGACTGCACATGTTTAACCTATATCAAATTGCTTGCTTTTTCAATGAGGAAAATAGGGAGGGAGGGAGAGAATTTGGAACTCAAAGTTTTAAAAACGAAATGTTAAAATCTGCCTTTACACATAACTGGGGAAAAATAAAATGCCAAATAAAAAAATAATAAAGATGGCAAGATCCTCCAGAAATTTCTGAAGGTTCAATGAAATACTGCTCTATACAGAACCCAGAGTTGTTGAGAATCTTTATAAATGGAATACACTGGGCCACAAGAAATTATAAAATGGACAGTTTCAGACATAATTAGTCTATATGAACTGATTTAGAATGAAGGGAATAGAACCAGAAGAATATTCTATATAATAACAGCACCATCGATATAAGTATGAACCATGATTCCAGAAGAGCCACACCCCCTAACAGAGGGGAAAAGACTCAAGGACTCAGAATGCATTAGGAGACATTCATTTAGGGATATGACCAAAGAGATAATTTACTTTACCTGACTATGCATATTTTTAACAATGTCTTTCTCTTTTGTTTTTATTTTGGTTTTGTTTTGGGTTTTTTTTTGGGGGGGGAACCTAGGGCAATAAATGTTTGTCAATTGAAAATGATGCTTTTTTAAAAAGAGAATCTCCAGGAAAACAAAAATTTTAAATCAATTCCAGGTAAAGGTACTACAGATCACCACAAATTATGGAATAAAATACTAAAGAGTTTTTAAATTCAAATCAGTGAATGAGAATCTCTCCAAGAAAATACAGGCAAGTCATAAAACACTGGGGTTAGAAAAGGCCACTATTTTCACTGAAGGAAATACAGAATAAAACACACTGTAAAGCCCAATTTGACAACACAATTACCAAAAATGCTTAACTATGACATAAGAAAATCCTGTGGTTACTATTTGAAAATAATTTTGACAGATTTAAAAGTCAAGCCAGAATGAGTCTAATTGGAATTTAAAGTTTCTGAATCACCACGCAATTTCACACAGCCAAAAGATGTGCAACATAAAATCAAGCCAATCCATACCTTTTCTGCTTTCTTGTCGGAGATATCTTGCTTCTCTAAAACTGCCATACTTTCCTTCAGATTCTTCACAATGTCTGCTGGAGACTTATGAGATTTTCCAAATGGGAATGGCATGACTGCAAGCTATACAGGGCTTCTGTCTCCTTTTCCTGTTTTATCTGTGGACAAAAAAAAAAAAACACCACAAACCAAAGTCAGAAAAAAGTGGGTTTTGAATTCCATAAATAACACAAAGGAGTTTCATGTTTGATAAACTCTAGAGTCTAGCCTAAGAGAACTAATACTTTGCAAACACTGACATTTAACTAAGGTCTGAAATCAGGAAAACCAGCACTGACCACCAATAAATTTTACCACTAGAAATCATGCTAGTGATCGTAATACTCTCGATAAATATTACTTCCACAGCACTTTCATTCTATTCAGACAACGCCCATGGGAGAAGGTGGGGCCTGCCACCATGGTCCCACCTTCCCAGATGAGGAAGAACAACAGGCTCTGGGCCATTCAAGTTGTCTGGCGTCATTCATCTGTGACCTCAACCAGGCAAAGCCACCTAGCTGAAATGCACAAGGGGGTCTTTAAAAAGCTCCTGATCTTTGAGAGTTCTCTGAAAGGCTCAATGAGTCTCCAGTCTCCTGTGATCTCTTATGTACTGTGAATTCCATCTGTGCAGATAGGCGGTCCCCTGTTCTACACCTTAAAGTCCAAGAGAGTTGTCTGTGGCACTCTTCAATGACCTGGCCTGGATCAGAGAGCCAGTGTGTGTCAGGGCTGGTAGAGAAAGAAAACATTCCATAATCTGAGGCTCCTTTTTTAGCCCCAACATCCCCTCTTCTCGGCTCCCTCCCAGCCCTGACATTTTGACTTCCCTGGCTTTCGGTTCCTCCACTCGTTACTGACTATGCTAAAAGGTGCCTCTGAGTGCCATTGAGCTAGGCAGCACACAGCGGGCACAGTGTTTTCAATCTGTGGTCCGTCCTAGGTGTGCCACCTATAAGGCATCCACCCACTCCCCAAACAATCAGGTTTCTCTACTGACCTTCATTAAGTCCAATCACACCTTGGCACTGGGAGGGGGCAGAAGGCAGGGCAGGAAGGACACAACCTACTACTACAACTTCCTTCTCAGAACTCTGTACTTTGGCTCAGTCCTCTTGCTATCCAAAGTCTCCCAACGCAACAAGTCACCAAGGACTCTCCTCTTCTGACCATAAGGCAAAATTACTTCTAGTTAGTTTTCCCTTCTCCACCCTCCCATTTTCTTGGTGGACATATATTAACTTGGTATGGAGAAAAGGAACTGGATTAAACTAACCCAGGTATGGGTGACTAACACCATTCCTACCTCATTCCTCCTTTAATCCTCTCAAAGGTGCTTGCTCAGTAGCTCAAAGGAATCTCTAGTCAGTAGAATATAATACAGGGAGTTGAGGGCAAGGTAGCCTGTCTGAATGCAGGCAGGTAGCTCAGCTCACACATTAAAAAAAAAAAAAAACTTAAAAAAAACCAAGCTGGGGCAGCTAGGTGGAGCAGTGAATAGAGTACCAGCCCTGGAGTCAAAAGGACCTGAATTCAAATTCGGCCTTAGACACTTAACACTTACTAGCTGTGTGACCTTGGGCAAGTCGCTTAAACCCAACTGCTCTGCATTCCCCCCTCCAAAAAAGCAACAACAAAAAAAAAAAAAGAAAAAAAAAAAAACAAGAGAGGAGGGGGAAGCCCCCACCCAGACCAAATAATTAGCAAGAAACTCAATGAGGAACTTCAATAAGTGACTTCTTCCAGCCTCCAATATCAGCCAGAAACACAGCAGCAATAGGAAAGATGGGCCACCAGAAAAGCCGGCCAGATTAACCAAGTTGGAAGGAAGCCTGCTGGGCTGCTCAAACCTCTTCTTGTATCCCACTTTGGATATGGAAATGACTATTTGGGGAGGGGGGGGGGTGTGAGTGTTAATTTCAAAACAAAAACAACCCCCAAAAAAGACTGAAGACAGGGTGGCCAAAGGACCTTTTGGTGGTAGACCTTGTCTTAAGTCATACTCTACCTAAGGTCAGTTGTAGGAAGAGGAAAAGAAAAGAATTGTGGCCCCCATTCTCCAAATATTGGACTAAAGAGGCAGAGGTTAATGATGCTGGTAGATACAAACAGCCACTCTCCTTAGGTTGCCAGCCCTAAGCTGTGCTGAGCCTGTCACTGCTCTCTGCCAGTGCCCCCCTTTGGGGGAAGCAGAGAATGGGCCACTGAGAGAAATCACACTCATTGTGCTGCCTTCCTAGTTTGTGGTTCTGCCCAGGAGCTCTCTCTACCACCTGTGTACCAAGCACATACATGTATACACACACCACACACACACTCACACATACCCACACATGTTACTCCATATAAAAAATAAAAACTTTAGAGGGAAACAATACACATTTTAAAATTTATTTGCTGCCTTTGAACCAAGCTTTCCAGCCCCCAAACCTATACACAGGCTGTCCCTTAGGACAGCTGTCCCCATTGTTCACCTATTCAATTCCTACCTCTCTTATACCGTCCAACTCAAAGGCCACATCTTCCAGGAAGTTTTCCACAAGACATTTTCCCCTTGGACTTCACACTGTCCTTTTTATGGTGCATACCTGTAATGTCAGGTAATACTGTTTATCAGAAATATGTGGTGGGATTTTAGCCTACTACTAAAAGTGATAATAGCTCCTTCAAGGCAGGTCAGGTCTTATCTAAACTTCCTAACTCCCCCAACATGATGTCAAGCTAAAATTATTCAAGAGGCAGCTAGCACAGAACTAGAGCTCCATGAAGAGATCAGCCTTGGATAGAGAGACCTGGGGAGTCGCTTGCTTGCAAAGAACCGATCAATGAAATCGCCACCATCAACACTCACTAGCATTCATCTTATGCTTTAAGGTTGGAAAGGCGCTTTACAAATAAATAACTAATGATATCATTATCCCCACTTTACAGATGAGGAAACTGGGGCAGACAGAGGTTAATCTGAACTCAGGTCTTCCTGAGTGCAGGCCCAGCATGCCGTCCACCGTGCCACCAAACTGCCTCCAGGCAGAGTCCAGCTTTTCTAAGAAAGTACACTGAGAGAAAGGGGCTAACGGCAGGGCTTTGGGACACACCTCTGGTAAGGGAACACTATATGCATGATAAGAAGCAGTTACACATGCAGGAAGAGAAGCAAGGAGAAAACTCAGGGCAGATAAGAGGATTCTAGAGGAAGGGGGAGCCCACACAGCCACAAGATGCACAGAGGACACTGAGGATAGGAGGATGAGAAAGGGGCACTGGATTTTCCTTTTAAGAGATCACTGGTAACTTTGGAGAAAGCAGCTTCAGTTGAGTGGTGGGTGAAGTCATGAATGAGAGGAGAGGAAGTGGAGATAAGCAGTAGAGAGATATTTTCCTAGGAGTTTGGCAAAGAAGGGGAAGAGAAATCAGCCAATAGCTGAAGAATCAAGAGCTCCCTAGCAGCTGTGACCAGCAGTCCCCAAGCACAGACCTGAGACACACTCTTGTTTAATAAGCTCTGAAGATCAAGTACAAACTCTGGCTTACGTGTAACCCCTTTCACGACTGGCTCCAACCGACCTTTGGTTTGAACCACTGGACAGTTCAGCCAAACTGGACTTCCCAATGTTCTGTCTCCCAAGCCAGGAATGCCCTTCCCTGTCACCTGAGAATCTTCAAGTTCCTTGTCTCTTTCAAAGCTTAGCTCAAGGACCACGTCCCTCATAGAGCCTTTCCTGACCTGCCCCCTCCCCGCCACTGTGGCTTTACTCAGTAGATCTTGGCAGGGGCAGGTGCTGTCTCCCTTACAGAATGTAAACTCCTCGAGGGTGGGGGCTGGGTCATGTTTTCCTTCTCATCCCCAGCTTAGCACAGGAAGAAAGGCTTTTTGACGGATCGACTGACCACAACTACACTACAACTCACTGAGCGATCTTACAAAGCTGCCTGGTTAAAAAATGCATGCCCCTGCAGCCAGCCTGGTCATGCCAAATGTGTCTAGACTTCCTTCCCAGTGCCAGGCTCACGCCCAAAGTCTCTCCAACTTGAGAGGGGCTCTCAGGGCCTGGGCACTGCTAGGGCAGGATAGAGAGCAGCTAATTTAACTGGCTCTCTATGATCCAAAGACATCTTTATGAACATCAGTAGCTGGTATAGTGCTGCGTAAATGGGAGGGTATTATTCTAGAACAGAGCACAGTCATCCTGTAAGTGCAACCTAGTGACACTGGCCACCTTGCTGGCCATCACACACAACATTCCAGAACTCCAAGTATTTTCCCTGGCTGTTCCAGGTCTGGAAATCTCCCCCTTCTCATCTCAGCAGCCTAGTCTCCTTGACTTCCTTCAAGTGTGAGCTTGAATTCCTCCTTAATAAAGCCCTCCCAGTGAGGGTAGCTGTTTGTATGTGGGTTGTCTCTACCATCAGAGAGGAGGGACAGCCTGTTCCCACAGTGGCTATTACAAAATCCCTTTCCCCTTCCCCTTCAGGAGAGGCCCCCAAATCTCCTACTGTACTGAGAAAACAGACAATCCTGCCCTTGAGTACCCTCAATCTCCTCTCCTCTGGTCTCCTTCTTGGCAAGGCAAGCCCCTCTAGTTCAGGCCTTCTTCTTCCTCTCTCCAGGGTCTTAGCCCCTCAATGTTTCCCTCTCATCTTCCCCTGCTGACCACACCCTTCCAATGACAAGCTTTCAGGATTTTCCTTCCATGGCTCCTAGTTCTGCCTCCTCAAACCAAAGAGAACAAAGATAATCCTTCTTTCACAAGAAGGACTTCGAATGTTGCCAAGTTAGCTCTTATGCTCCTTCCAATCTTCTCTTCTTGCTCAGCTCCTTCAACAGGTCATCCCACGTTGTGGACCCAAAGTCTTTCCCAAGCTTGTTGCCCTCCCTGGGCCCACAGCACAGCACTTAGAACAAGCAGATCCAGAGTCAGAAAGAACTGGTTTCTCTTCAGAGACTTCCTACTGCTTCTGTGTAACCCCCTCCCTCTCATCCTCAGGAATCTCATCAGCAAAATGGAGATTATACAGCAAAGGGTTACTCTGAGGATCCTGAGACAACATACGTAAAGCACTTTGGAAATCTTCAAACACTGCAAAGATGTCAGAAACTGTCCTCAACTGCGGAATCCAGAACTGAAGAAAATACTTTGGCTATGGTCTGACTAAGGCAGAGTTCTGCTCTGGGTGCCACATTTTAGCAACAACACTACAATCTGGAAGATTTTTAAAAGGAAATAGCTACGTATGTTGTGATTAAAGTGAGTTAGGCATGAAATTCCCTAAAATGAGGCAAGTCTTCATATGAAATATTAGGAGATATATAATATGATAAAGATGGAACTACTTCTTTAGAGAAGCCATGAAAATGCTATTTTAAGTGAGACCACAATTCACAAAATCATTTTAAAGAACTCATCCTTCAAACTTAAAACAATTTAAAACTAGATATCATAATAAACTAACATGAGTCTGACATAAAAAGTTATATGTTTAAAGTGATTTTAGATTGGAAGTAACGAGTCTCTTACACAGTGGTGCAATAAACTTCAACTTTTAAGGAATTTCTTTCCAAAAAAAGTCACTGCAAACAATTTCATGATCCAGCCTCTTGAATTCCAGTTGGATTCTTTCATTTTGGTCTTTCTTTGTATCCATTGTGCCTAGGGTGATACCTGGCATAAAGTATGAAGTATGCACTTACAAAACTTAAGTGATTCTAGAAAACATCCAAAATGTAAAGTAACTCTCCTCCACAAAACTTCTAAAGCACATTTCAGAGTGTTTCTCAGCTAGGCAGGGGGCCTGAGGAGTGGAGAACGAGCCCACCTCTTCAGAAATGCAAGTCCTTTAGACATTTTTCAAGAGCTGGGAGTATCAGGTAGGCAGGGTGCCTCTGATTTATAATCCTACTCTATGTAATGCATTTTTAGGAGTTTAAAACACAAAATTCACCAACAGAAAAGTTGCATTTAATGGTCAGAAGGAAGTGATAAACCATAAATACTCTCAAGTACTGTAAAGTAGACATTCTATCCCTGAATGGAAAAACAGAGGCTGTTTCTCCCACAGCATTTTCTGGATGAGACATGTTTGTCATTTTTGTTATTTATGTACCAGCTTAAATAATTTGGGAAACCACAGCTTGTCCCTTAGTTCAAGGTGAAGCATTTCAGAAACCACAATATTTCTTGGTCCTTACTTAGGCAACCACCTCCCCAAGTGCTTTCACTGGTATAACCTCCTCTGATTCAATCCTCACACATGGGCTAGAAAGCAGGCAGGCCAGGTATTATGAGCCACGTGTTACAGTTAACTCAACAAGAGTTCAGAAAAAAGAGACTTACTGACCCCAGGGTCACATAGTTGGTAAATGGCGAGGCTGGCTCCTCACCCAACATTCTGAACCAGCCAAATGCTTTCAGTGTTACTTGATATAAAAGGAGGGGATGGTCAAAGGATCACAGAACTGGAAAGGACCGTTGGAAATCATACAATCTGACCCTCACACATTTCAAAATTCTCTGCAATTTGACTTCTGACCTCATCATTCCACTGAAACTGCTTTCTCCAAAGTCACCACTTATTTTCCTGCCATAGTCAATGGCCTTTCCTGCCCTCCTACATCCTGGTGTCCCTGGATGCTCTCTGATACTGCAGGTCCCTTCTCCTGGAGCCAGGCTTCTTTCCCTCCAGTTTCAGGACTCGGCTCTCTCTGGGTTCTCATCCTCCTACCAATCTGAGCAGCCCTCAGTCTCCACGGCTAGACCTTTGTTCAGCTCACACCCATTAACCAGGGGTTTCCTCCAAGGTTCTCTCCTTCGCCCTCTTCTTCTGTATTATCTCACCACCACTGAGGAGTTCAATGATCTTCTCTCAGCAGGTGACTCCCAGATTTATATATGTCACCTAGCAGATACCCTGAGCCACAGGCAGCCATCACTAACTGGACATCCCACAGACACTGCAAACTTAACATATCCAAAACAGAACTCATTATCTGCTCCCCCCCCCCAATCCTCCCCTCTTCCCAACCTGCCTATTAACATCAAGAACAGCACTACCATTCTCCTAGTCACCCAGGCTCACAAGCTCAGCACCATCTTCATTCCCCACTTTGGCACCTTTACAACTTCTCTCATCTAGGTCTCTTCACAGTTTGCTAAAACCTACAGACACTTTATCAGATTTAATGTTTTTAGATGAAAAAAAAAAGGATTTAAAGGAAACCAATTATATTGAAATATAATTAAATTTTTTTTACATTCATGGGCTAACATGAGGTTAAGAACCTCAGTTCTGGAGGTGGCTAGGTGGCGCAGTGAATAGAGCACTGGCCCTGGAGTCAGGAGGACCTGAGTTCAAATCCAGCCTCAGACACTTAACACAAAGCTAGCCATGTGACCTTAGGCAAGTCACTTAACCCCAATTGCCCTACCTTCCCCCCTCCAAAGTGGGGGGAAAAAAAAGCAAAAAAACAAAAAACCTCAGTTCTATACCATCTTGCTTAGTGATGCAATCAACACCAAGAGGTTCAATCATCATCTCTAAGCAGATGGTTCCCAACTCTCTAATATCTATCCCTAATCACTCTCCTGAGTTCCAGGCTCCCAGACCAACTGCCTTTTGGACATACTGCACTGGATGTCCTTCCTCTTCACTGGCGAGGGTAATTCCCATCCTTCGAGTATTCTCCTCACCATTTCCCTCTCGCCTGCTCCACCCCCCAGCAGGCATGGGGTAACCAGTACACAGGCTGCTGCTGCCAGCCCTCATCATTCCTATCTGCCCATCTCTCATGTACGTCCCCTTCTTCCCATTTTCACAGCTACTGCTACAGGTCATCATCCATGCTTCTTACCTCAACAGTCTCCTACGTGGACTCCCGGCCTCAAGTCTCTCTCTACTTAAATCCATTCTCCAATCAGCTCCCAAAGTCATTTTCCTAAAGCTCAGGGCTGACTAGATCACTTTCCTATTCAAAAAATTCTGGTGGTTCTGGCCTCCAAAACCAACTCCTCTGCCCTTTAAAGCTTTTCACAGACAGGTCACTTCCTAACTTTCCAACCTTCCTCTATGCTTCCTTTCCTCCACACAGAGATCACGCAGCTGCCGGGGCCTACCTGCATGCAGCTCCTCAACAAGATGTATCCCAACCTGCGTTCCAACAGCATGCCTTTGGACTGGCTACCCCTGTGCCTGTAATGCTTTGCCTCCTCATCAAGGCCGCTTAGTCCCCCTCAGCAGAACTCCCCCAGATCCCCAGCTACTAGCGCCTTCCCCTTGAAGCCTACTTATTTACGAGCTGCCTCCTCCATCGGAATATGAGCTCTTTGAGGGCTGTGGCTGTTTCTATTTCTCTGTCCCCCCAGCTCTGTGCAGCGCCTGGCAAACAGTGTTTGATAAACGCCTATAGACCAAATGACTGAAAATATTGTTATTATTATTATTTATGATTGCTAACAATTCAGATCTTTTAAAATTGGAAAACTGTTTTACTTTCATCATCTCATTAAGTCCTGTTAAGTAGGGTATGACTGACAATAGGGATAGAAGGAAAAGGGGAAAGGAACAGGATGTATGACTTCACTGGCTCCAGGAACTTCCAGGTAAAGAAGAAACTCCTAGCAATGCAGGCACCTTCTCTGCAACTTAGAGAGCTGCCTAGAGCAGAAGGAACAAACATTCCGCCAGCAACACTCCTGAGTATGGGCTGAACCAAATTAGAATGCAATTGGGAAATATTTAACAAAATAAAAGTAGAGCCTAGAGAATGTTAATGTGTATTTCCAAAGTTCCTAAGTGGCATGCAGGAATCCTTCTGAAGAGCTTAGTGGGCTCGTTTCTAGTGGGGTTTCACACCACTGGCCCAGAGGCTGCCTCACCATGGCCTACACCACACTGCCCCGCATACTACACTTAATATTATCCCCATTTCACAAAGAAGAAAACTAAAACTCAGCAAAGATAAAGGACTTGCCCCCGCATGGAGCTAGGAAGAATGAGTGGGACATTTGGCTCCAAGTTCAGTGCTTTTTTCACTACATCAAATTATCCAATTCCTAGAATGTTCAGACAAGACCTGGTACCAAGAAAATAGAGAAACCAAAGGGGGACAGTCTCCTCTGATCAGAGGGAGCCAGAGTCAGAAACCAAGAGCTAGGAGAGTTAGTCAAGATCTATTCTCTATGAAGTTCCTGATGATTCCAAACACAGGAGACAAGAGGCAAAATGACATTCGTGAATAGAACATGACAAAACGTTTGGGTAGTGTTCATCTACACCTTCTCTGAAAATATTATTAATAGAAAATTCGTAACACAACAGTTAGCCTGAAAATCTAGTATGTATATTCTTCATGAAATGCCCTCTGGATCAGTTCCCATGCGTTCAATTATCTTCTCTACACAGATGGGGCCTATATGGCAGCTCTGGTCTCTCTAGTGAACTCCAATCCCACATCACCAACTGCCCATTAGACTTCTCCACCTGAACTTCCTGCAGGCATCTCAAATTCAACATGTCCAATGCAGAATTCATCCCGTTTCCTTACCCATATAGCCCATTCTTCCTAACTTCTCCACCAACATGATCCTTCCAGACACCCAGGTCATCTCTGACTCTTCACACCTTCCATGGAACCTCTTCCCTTCATCCCCACCCACCACCCTTCTCTCATTCACAAAGTCAGCATCCTAGTTCAGGGCTTCCTAAGTCTTCCCTGCATTACTGCAAGCCCCTAATAACTGGCCCCCCTGCCTCCAGTTTCTCCCCTCCATCCTCCTCCACACAGTGACCAGGGACAATCCTAAAGTTTAATGCCATTTCCTCTCTTCTACCCTGAGGGTCAAAGACAAACTGCTCTCAACGCCATAACACCCATCATGACCTGAGCCCCGACTGTCTTCCCAGTCTCATTACACATCACTCCCCTTCATAAGTCCTATGGTCTAGTCAATGGGGACAATGCCTCTCCTTGCCTTTGAACTGACTGTCCTCTATAGTTAAAATGTGCTCACTTCTCATCTCTTCTTAGAATCCTTCTCTCCTGCTTGAGGCCTTTTCTGATTCTCCAGTAGCAAATATTATCTCCCCCACCCCAAAATTACTGTGTTACATTCACTTAGTGTTTTGTTTGTATATTCTCCTATATCTACAAGCTGTTTCCCTAAAAGAATCTAAGCAGGGTCAATGCAAAAGCTGTCTCTTTTCTGCTTCTGTATATTCCCAGTGCCAGTATAGGGCCTGCCACATAAAAGACTTGACTAAGAAATGCTTGACTGACTACTTAAACAATCTTTTTTACGCCAGATGTCTGATCCTAACTGCTTGAAAAGAAAGCTTTTCAAGATGGCATCATGACAATAAAGGATCCACAAAGCCCGAAGAATTCGCACTCTCTGAAGATCCTCTGCTGGCCTAGAAATCTGCTCCTACGAGATCTTTCTCCATACAAAATTCCCAATATAACAAGGCCCTTTGCTTCACATTGTTTAAGAACTGGAAAAACCCTCCAAAGCTGGCTCATCCAACTCAGTGTTGCCCAACCATCTCCTTTCAAGTAAGATATCGGGATGACCTGGGGATCGAATCCGGGCTCAGACACTTAGCACCCACCCAGAAACACCTGGCTGTATAACCTTAAGCAAGTTACTTAACCCTGATTGCTTTAAAAAAAAAAAAAAAAAGCTCACTCTTCAGATGAATAACGTGCCACAGTGAAAAGACCCTTGACTCTGAAGTCAGTCAGAGAAGCTGATTTCAAATCCAGACACTGACACTGACCACCTGTGGGCTCAATCTCTGGGCTTTATTTTCTTCATCTGTCAAGTGAGAGAATTACACTAGCTGACTTCATCCCTTTTCAGTGCTAAATCTATGCTCCAAATAATTCTGATTGTAATGGCTGGGGGAGTGGGCACCATCCCACTTGTTTGATAAAAGACAGGGAAATAACCATACTGAGAATGGTGTTTCTCTGACAGGCCTGAAAGGATTTCCAGGATTAACGAAGGTACTCTTATGGTGCCTTTAAATATGAAATATTAGCATCACTGACAGCAGACTAGGTAATGATGATAGTTCTAAACTTTGCCTAGAGAGAGCCTGAGTGGATCTCCTATGGAAGATTTACTGGAGGACATGGACAAGAATCACAAAAGATAAGAAAGTTTGGCTAAGTTACTATCTACACCAAGGAAGGGAAAGGTAATACCACAGATTTGAAGTACTCACTCTCTCACCAGTTGTCTAAGTGAAAATGGGAGATTTTAGCCAGCATTAGACGCTTTGAAAAACCAGCTGGCTGGGTTGGAAATGAATTTCATCACAAAGCCAACATACGAATTAAATGCATTACAATAAAAAGGCAGAGTGTTTCTTCATCTACTTCAATAATAAAGATAACATGTAACAGTGCTTCATGCAGCAGAATAATGGCAAGCCTTTCAGCACCGCACAGTGGACAGTGCCCTGCATTTGGTGTCAAAGGATGAGCTTTCAGATCCCACCTCTGTCCCTCAGCATTAAGTAATCTTGGGCAAGTCATTCACCTTCCCTGTGCCTCAGTTTACTCATCTGTAAAATGAAGGAATTAGACTAGATGGACCACTCCATACAGTCTGTAGTTATTTCCTGCTGGAATAGTAATAAACAGAAAGGTGAATGATTTGTGTGAGTTTGTGGTGTGTTCTGCCACTGGACTGATGTTATTATTACAATTAATTTTTAATTGAATCTCGGGTTTTCTAAGCAGATAATCACTGCATCTGCAAACCGATAATTTTGTTTCTTCTTTACCTATGCTTAGTCTCTTGCTTTCTTTTTGTCTTATTATTCTACCCAGAATTTACAGAACAATTTAAAATAATAATGGGAATAATGGGCATTCTTATATAATTTAATCTTCATCTCTCTGGAAAGCCTCTAGCATTTTTTCTTTATAGATAATGCTCTTTTTGAACTTTAGGTGGATGTTGTGGACATTGCTTCCAGCTCTAAATCAATACCCAATGAAATTGATCTGACTTAACCTATCCAGAACCTATGAATAAACATTTATTAAGCACCCACTGTGTGCCAGCCACTGTGCTAAAAACTGGGGATACAAAAAGAGGCAAAAGAATCCCTGTCTTCAAGGAACTCAAAATATGATGGAGGGAGACGATATGCAAAGAAATATATACAAACTATGTACAGAATAAACAGGAAACAATTAACAGAGGAAAGGCACTAGAATTAAGAGGAGCTAGGAAATGATTCTTGTAGAAGATAGGATTTTAGTTGGGCCTAGAAAATATCTAAAACATAGCAAACACTCAAGAACTCCACTCAACACAAATGTATAAGGTACTGTCTCTGGGATTATAGACATAAAGACAAAAGCAAAATATTCCCTGTCCTCAAAAAACTTACATTCTAACAGAGATAAGGACCCGCAAGGAAAACAGGCACTCTCCATCCAGTTACTCTGCCCCCTCACTGTTCCTTTGAACAAGATACCCTTGCCCCTTCAGCTCCCAACTTCCTAACACTTCCCCTAGCTGCATCCTGTGCCTGGACTCTCTCCTGCCCTTATTGGCCTCCTGACTTCCCTTTCTTCAAGTCCCGGCAAAAACCCCATCTTCTGCCAGAAGTCTTTCCCAATGCCCATTAGAGATTATCTCTAACAGATCCTTCGTAGATCCTGCTCGTACAGAACTTCTGTGTGTTGTTTCCATCAGACTGTGTGTGACTTCTTTCTGACGGCAGACTTTTCTGCCCCTTTTTTGTGTCTCCAGTGGCTGGGACATGGCAGGTACTTAATAAATGCTTCATAACAAGAAAGTTGGAGGGAAAGAGCCCGAGCGTCCGGGAAGATTAGAGAAGGCTTCCCTGACGAAGCACTATCTGAGCTGTGAAGGAAGGCACAATAATGAAAGCAGAAAGTCTCTGAGAGGCTAAAATATCATCACAATGTCTTACTTAAAGAGAATCAAAGCCAGTCAGAAGCCTTTCAGAGATCCTGCGAGGAAGGAGGCAGAGTAAGGCAGTCACCATCACAGAGTAAAATCAAACTAAGGATATTTACAGGCTAAGCATCAAGTGCTCTGTATCGTGCAACTCTTGATAATGCAAGAAAAGCCTCAGGAGGGACCCCACTGAGCTGTCTAGGAAGCAGTCTCTTTTCCAACTTCAGTCCAGCTCGCCCCCACCCCTGCCTTTCTACATGGAAGAATTTTCCTCTTGTTAATTACTTTGCTATTCTGTAATAATTAAATCTCTGCTATTGGAGAAAGAAGGGAAATGAGGCCAGTGCACTTGTATAGCTTCAAAATTGGCTCCATAAGCTGGAGCTGCACTCCAGCCACAAGTGCAGAGGCAAAGACTGCTGACAGGGTGCCCAGAAGGATCTATTTCCTTCATCCACTGTTTTTTTTTTTAATTAATTAATTTTTCGCAAGCTTTTTTTTCTTTTTCTTTCAAAAAAAAAGAAAATTTTTGAGTTCCAAATTTTCTCCCCCTCCCCAAGACAGCATGTGCAATCTGATACAGGCTCTACATATACATTCACATTAAGCACATTCTCACAATAGTCATGTTGCAAAGAATTAGAACCAGGAGAATGAACAATGAGAAAGAAGAAACAAAACAAAACAAAAAAGAGAGAAAATAAATAGTTTGCTTCAATATGCATTCAGACTTCATAATTCTTTCTCTGGATGTGGACAGCATTTCTATCATGAGTCTTTTGAAATTGTCTTAGAATCTTGCATCGCTGAGTAGAGTCAAGTCTATCAAAGCTACTCGTCGCACACTGGCTGTTACTACCTACAATGTTCTCCTGGTTCTGCTCACTTCACTCAGTATCAGTTCATTCAAGTCTTTCCAGGTTTTTTTGAAGTCCATCTGCTCATCATTTCTTAGAGCACAATAGTACTACATTACATTCATACAATTTGTTCAGTCATTCCCCAATTGATGGGTATCCCCTGAATTTCCAAGTTCTTTGCCACCACAAAAAGAGCTGCTATAAATATTTTTGTACATGTAGGCTCTTTTTCCATTTGTATGATATCTTTGGGATACCGTCCTAGAAATGCTATTGGTGGGTATGTACATTTTTATGGTCCTTCCATTTGTTTTTAAATATCTAGCTGTTCATCTCCCCACGGGTGGTAGATGAAACAATTTTATCTTCTATGTCCAGCTGTAAATTTCAATTAAATATCAAAAGCTTCATTTTCATAGATTCCTATATTAAAAACCTGAGGCAAAATACTCTCAAACAACCTTATCTGTGTGTCCTGATATGGATGTTAAGGTAATATATTTCTCTATTTGCCAAATATTTACAAATTGCAAAGGGAACAACCTAGGAACAGTCCTCTTGCCCTCTAGGTGGCCATAACCAAAATGCCATTTCATATTTCAGGGTGAGTTTTTATTTACAAAATGCCTTCATACACATTCATCTGATCCTCATTAAAAAATTCCATGGAAGAAAGCAAGATTATTCCACATTTTTACAAATAAGGAAACGAAAGCTCTGAGAAATGCTAAGTGTTTTGCTCAAAGTCACACAGCTAACAGAGCCTAAACTCAAACCTAGTTTTTCTGATTCTTGGGAAGGAAGAGAGAACAATGACCTAAGAAGACAATTAAGGTCTAAATCACACAGCTAAGTATTATTATCTTTTCATTGCAAACCTATTGTCTATACCCTTATTTAAAACTCCCTGGAAAATACTTACATTTTTCAGGGGCTACCACTTGGGGAGGGGGGGTAACATCCCACAACTTGTTTAACAACGTATTTCTTTTCATTTGTCCTACAATTTGAGTTCCCTAGTTCTGGTCCATAATGACTCCTCCCTGTCCCCACCCCTCCCCCCCCAAAGCATTTACATACCATATGTAGAACTACAGTATAGCACACAACCTACATTTAAAAGTACTTTACAGCTTCTAAGAGCCCTAAATCTAAACCAAATCAAAGGACTAAAGCAGCAAATACTAACATTAAGTCAATGATTCAACAATGTTTAAAATGTATGTGTCTATGCACACAAAAATTTAAATATTATTCTATTATTTTGAAGACATAAAAAGAATAATATTATCTGTCAGGAGAACTGGATTTTTGATCCTGGCTCCCTTTACTCCCCTGCTAGTTATGTGACCTTAGATAAATCATTTAAGCTCACCAAAGCCCCACGTTCAGCATCTGTAGAATAGGAATAATTCTTCTACTGCTGAGCTCATTCAGCAGTGGTGGAGAAAGCATTCTGTTAACTCTTAAGTACTATTCATCTCTTCTTTATCTGATCCCAACTCTGAGATCTAAATGTCAAGCTGGAAGGGACCTCAGGTCATCTGGTCTAGTCCCTTTATTTTGCACATAAGGAAACTTGAGGCCCAGGGAGGTGAGATGGTGTCATTCAGGCAAGTGCCCACCTGGTCACTCAGATGGTATCCGAGGCAGGATTTGAACCCAAGTCCTCTGACTTGAAAGCCAATGCCCTTTGCCTTGTACCATGTCATGACAAAGTTCTAGAAAAGTTGAAATAGATTTATGAAGAAAACCAAAGGCAATCTTTTTTGATAGGAAGCTTTCAATTTCTAATCCAAATTTAATGCAGTCTAAAAGTATATTCGGATATGAATGGCTGGCTTGAAGTCAGAATCCTGGGATCACCTAGAGCTAACCTGGACACAAGCTGGAGAATCACAGTCTTCCTATTCATTCAAGTATCAGAGAAGACTAAGCTGGAAGGACAAGTAATCTGAACTAATCTTTTATGTTCACCTGAACATGTCAAGAACCTTGGCTCAGCGATGGTAATAATGACAATGATGATAACAACCACAAAAGCATTTATATGACTCTAACTGTGTACCAGGCACTGTGCTAAGAACTTCCCCTGCCTTAAAAATTAATCAACCAAAAGACATTGTATTATGGACCTGCTATTTGTAGGGCCCTGGGAATGCAAAGAAAAAAGTGAAACAGCCTGCCTTCAAGAAGCTTACTTTCTATCACTGCTACACACACACACACACACACACACACACACACACACACACACACACACACACACACAC
>NW_027186383.1:9073507-9108929 GCF_028583685.1 Petaurus breviceps papuanus
CACACACACACACACACACACACACACACACACACACACACACACACGGACATTCCCTCTCATTTTAGAAAATCCTCAGGAGGTAGCAGACAAGGAAGGTCTTCCTGTACAAACAGGGAGCTGAAATGGGGGCAGCGCCGAGCACACTGAAGGCATGAGGTTCAGCCCATGTAGAGAGCTGTGGGAGGAATAGCTGGAAAGCTGGTCTGGGGGTTTCTGTGAAGGCTAGTTATGCATGAGGATGGAAATATAGGGTCATAGCAAAGTCACTAAGGGCTGTTAGCCGCAAAGAGCAGAGTTTGTATTCAATCCTAAAAGCAAAAGGGAGCCACGAGAGTGTACTGACTAACAGAGTGACTTGGTCAGAGTTGTGCATTAGGAGAATTATTCTGGCATCTGTGTGAAGGATTAATTGGAAAGGAAAGAGACTGGAGGCAGGGGCACCAATCAGAAGACCACCTGCAGGGTGGAGGTTAAAAAGGGCCTGAATTAGAATGTAGTCTGAGAGGGTAAAGAGGACCAGCATGAAGGTTATTGTTGACAGTAACCATGATAAAATGCAGCAGCTGATTGGCAATCCTGAAATGAAAAGTCCAACAGCATTCGCCCAGATGTCCCAGGACAGAGCACGCTGTCAATCCAGGAATTGGGGGTGCTGAAACAGAAATGTGTTATTTAAGTTGCAATTTGGCTTGAGGTCTTGTGACTTGGTGACCTCGAGTAATGGAAGCCCATCTCCATAGATCCGTTTTTCCTTAGAACAGAAGATGTGAAGAAACTGAGGCCTGAATTTGTCCTTTTGAGACTTCTACATCTACTCCTAATTCTGCCCTCTGGGTCAAGCAGAAGGCAGCCGATCCCTCTTAATCACACCAGCCCTTCAAACACTTAGACAAGCATTCTCTTCTCAAGACTACATAGTCACAGTTCCTCCAACTGACCCCTTCGCCATGTGGCTGGCTTTATCTCCAGCTTATCAATGTCCTTACTAAATGGGATCCCAATAATACAGAAGTGCTCTGACTGAGGCTGAGTTCACTCAAACTCTAATATCTTTTCCACATTTTTTAAACTTAAGAAATTGTTGGGGGTTTTTAACTTTTTATTTATCCCTATTAAAATTCATGCTACTGGATTCAGCCCCATATTTAACCCTGACAAGAGCTTTTTTGCATCCCAACTCTGCCATTAAGTGGATTAGCAGTTGATCACTCAGCACTCCCAGTTTCATGACACATACAATTTGACAATTATGTCATCCTTGGAGTCATTGATAAAAATGTTAAAAGCACATAGACATGTACAGACCCGGGGGCACACTGCTGAAAACCTCCTCCTGAGCGGACTCCAAATCATTATTGTTTTTTTTTTCATCCAGCCAACAAAGAGATGACCACACCTTTTTGTGCTGTCATCTAGCATACCTCTCCCCAACTTTTCTAGAACAATAGCATATGAGGATTTGTCAAATGCTTGGTTAAAATCTAGGTAAACCAAATTTAAAGTATTTCCTTTTTCTATCAATCTTAAAGTCATCCTATTTTAAAAGGACATGAGGGGAGTGTGGTATGAGCTATTCTTGATGAAGTCCTGCAGACACTTTCTGATGACCTCTTTCTTTTCTAAGACAGTTCCCTAACCATCAGTCTCAGAGTACATTCTACACTCTGACCAGGACTGTAAGCCAAGCTTCTTGGCCAGATCTAGAGAAGCTCATTTTCTGCTTGAGTCATTCACCTTCTGAAAGACAAAATTATCATTAAGACAAGTCAAGAAATCATTGCTGCCTTGCTGTTTGTGGAGAGCTTGTTCCAGCATATTCCTGAGAAGTGATATCTCCCACTAGTGCAATCTCCCTCAGGTTTCTGAACGTATTCCAAACTCATCCTTTCTGTCTTACTGGTCTGCAGTACACTCTAATGCTTCCTACTGACCTTCACCTAATTATTGCTACCCTCGGATTTCCCCCCAACTCTCACTCCCTGTCACATACACCTTGTTAAATGCTCCTGTTTCTCTGAATGAAGTATGATATCCTCCCTCATCCATGTTCCAACCCAGAGATGCATCCCACCATGGTGCCAGGAGGCCCATTCCTTCTCCTCACTTCAGACCTCTTGTTCACAGTCGGTCACACATATTTCCTGTACTTGTGTATAAACTGTGGATCTCATACCAGATCCCTTCTGGGATTTGGCCTCCCATAAACTGGCTGTCTCAACTCTTCTTCTGCCTATATTACACAACCCCTCTAAGGCATGTGTCTTGGTGGAAACACATAAGACCCTTTTATCCCTTCCCTCTTCAGTTTAAAAGGTTTCTGATTAGACATGGAAGAGTAGGAGTAAATCTAAGAACACGATATCCCTGGCCAACACAGAGAAATGGCTATATTTTAAGGCCATGGGGAGATTTTCTGTCACTATATTTTTAACTAGCTGTTCACCTCCTACATCTGCCCTTCACTTCTGAATCCCTTGCCTTCTACTGACAACAGTCATGAAAACACCACTTCTGCCCCTTGAGCCTGTAGTCTCTTTCCCAAATCTCAGTAATTGTTAGTAATGTTTTCTACTTTCCTTCTGGAAATTGCAGTTGTGCCCACGTGAATGGCATGGCTGGGAAGCACTCTGAGGAGTCCAGAGGTTCTGTTCTGTCACATCTTAAGATTCTGCACAGCCCCAAGGAAGGCAGCAGCCCATTTACTGTGCTGGTAGATGAATGACTGCCCCGGCAGGAGAACACTAACCACCACTACTCTTCTTACTGCTTTTCATCTCTCATCTAGAAGCACCTTCTTCCTCTTTGCCACGGACAGCTCTCTCCTTTAAGGAAAAACATTTTATTTTGTTCTTAGATCCAAGCAGGCAATGAATGGTCTTTCCCCTTTTCCCTTTTCCTTCTGTAACACTCTCCCATTGGGTCAGGAAATCCTATGCCTCTTTCAGAGCCTTCCCCACCTCACCACTCCACCAAAAATGCAGTCTTCTTTAAAAAGGCAGTTCTTTTTCCCTGATCTGCTTGTCAACAGACCAGATATAATATGCTACAGAATCCTGTGAAAAGATAAACTGGTAGAGAATTTCAACCACAAGAAAATCTAAGTCTACACCCAAGATATGTTCTATGAATCATTAAAGATTTTGGATTTGGATCAAAATGTACACAACTACTAGTCTTAGGTTATTAAAATATATCCTTAACATAATAAAGAAATTTGAAGTTTAGATTTCTTGAAAACTATTCTTAAAATTTAGTGATAGATCTATGTACAGCTCCAAGAGGGAATATGATTATGTGGCAGAACCAGAAGGCTGGGATTTGAGCACAGTTTCTGATACACATACTAGTAATCTGACAAAAGCAGAAGTTGATTGATCTCTCAATGCCCCAAGCAACTAAGCTTGTTTAAGTTAAAGAAAAGGTACAGATTTGTATACTAGTAGAAGGAATTTCCTCACCAAAAGTTTCCTACCAGCAGTGTGGAACCTAAGAAGAGACAGGGGTCACTAAATCACCACACATAAGGAACCCTGCCTGCACATATCAATTTAGAAAATCACATATTAACATTATGTCTGCTCAACTGTATTTTAGTTGTTTTGCTAAATATTTCCCAATTACATTTTAATCTGGATCTGGCACACTCTGGGAAATTTACATGGTTTGACACTTCTGTCCTACACCAATGAATTTAGGAGTTAGGAGAAAGAAAAAGGATTTGGGTTTTTTTGGTTGTTGTTTTTTTTTTTTTGGAGGGGGGAAGGCAGGGCAATTGGGGTTAAGTGACTTGCCCAAGGTCACATGGTTAGTAAGTGTTAAGTCTCTGAGACCACATTTGAACTCACATCCTCCTGACTCCAGGGCCAGTGCTCTATTCACTGTGCCACAGTTTGGTTCTAAGTAATGATGCTTAATAGCTATGCGTTGGAGTTGAGGAGTTTCAGCCATCTCTGACTCTCAAGATCCTGGAGTAGTTTGTCATTTTCTTTTCCAGCTCATTTGAAAAGATGAGGAATTGAGGCAAAGAGGGTGAAGTGACTTGCTCAGTAAGTTTGAATAAAAGACATTTTATCACAGTTTTCAAATTGATGTTCTTCAAGAGGTTGTATTAGTTATGTGACCCTGGGCAATTTACAACCTGGGTTTCAATTTCCTTACTTGGAAAAAAATGATTATATTGGCATAATTTTCCTCCAAGAATTGTAAGGAAAATAGTTTTAACTCTTAAAGAAAGCTCCATATAAATATAAGGTTTTTTATCATTACTTATTCCTCAGTGTATATGACAATAAACAAGAGAATAAATCCATAATCCCAATTACTTAATATATTTTATACAAATCCAAGATCAAAATATATTGTAATGGGTGCACAATCTAGGTATAAAGGCTGATACTGTAAGCAATCTTGGAAAGCAAGGAATAGTTTACCTGTCAGATTTATGGGGAAGGGAAGATTTTATGATCAAACAAGAGTTAGAGAGTGTTATGAAATACAAAATGGATAATTTTGATTACATTAAATTGAAATTTTTTGGGGCGGCCAGGTAGCACAGCGAGTAAGAGCACTGGCCCCGTGTCAGGATGACCTGGGGATCGAATCTGGGCTCAGACACTTAGCATCCACCCAGAAAACACCTAGCCGTGTAACCTTGAGTAAGTTACTTAACCCCAACTGCTTATTAAAAAAAAGAAAGAAAATTTTCTATACAAATAAAGCCAATGTAACCAAGATTAAGAGGGAAGTGGAAAATTGGGAAAGAATTTTTACAACCAGTGTCCCTGTTAAAGGCCTCATTTCTAAAATATACAAAAAACTGAGTCAAATCTATAAGAATACAAGCCACTCCCCAACTGATAAATAGTCAAAGGATATGAACAGGCAGAATTTCGGAGAAAATATATGAAAATATGAACAGAATTTCAGAGGAAGAAATTAAAGATATCCATATAAGCATATAAAAAAATTCTCTAAATCACTGTTGATTAAAGAAATGCAAATCAAAACAACTCTGAGGTACCACATCTCACCAGTCAGATTGGCTAAGATCACAAAACAGAAAATGATAAATGCTGGAGAGGATGAGAAAAATGTAGCAAACTAATGCACTGCTGGTGGAGTTGTGAACTGATTCAACCATTCTGGAGAGCAATCTGGAACTATGCCCAAAGGGCTATAAATAAGTGCATATACCCTTTGACCCAGCAATACCACTTCTAGCATTGTATCCCAAAGAGATCATAGAAGTGGGAAAAGTACCCATAAATACAAAAATATTTATAGCAGCTCTTTTTGTGGTGGCAAAGAATTGGAAATCAAGGGGATGCCCATCAATTGGGGAATGGCTGAACAAGTTGTGGTATATGAATGTAATGCAATACTATTGTGCTATAAGAAATGAGGAGCAGACAGACTTCATAATAACCTGGAGAGACTTACATAAACTGATATTGAGTGAGAAGAGCAGAACCAGGAAAAATTTGTACACAATTACAAACACAACCTATGTGATAACACTGGGCTCTTCTCAACAATGCAAGGTTATGAGACAACTCCAAAAGACTCATGATGGAAAGAGATATCCACATCCAGAGAAAGAACTACAGAGTCTGGATGCAGATTTAAGCAAGCTATTTGCTCTCTCTCTTTTTCTTGTTTTGTTTCCTCTTTCTCATTGTTCACTCCATTGGTTATAATCCTTCTCTACAACCTGACTACTGTTTAATGTGAAGGTATCTGTAGATCCTGTATTTGACTGCATGCCGCCATAGCGGCAGGGGAGAAGAGAAAATCTGAAATTCAAGGGATTGTGGAACTTAATGTTGTAAACTAAAAAAGTAAATAAATATATTTTTTAAAAGAGATATTGTAAATCAGGAAATGGTTGAACAAGTTGTGTTTATATGACTATGACTGTGACGGAATAATACTATGTTCTAAGAAATGATGGGGGTGGTTTCAAAAAAACCTGGAAAGACCTTAATGAACTGATACAAACTGAAGTGAGCAGAAGAACCAGATCATTGTACACAGTAAAAGCAATATTGTAAAGATGCTCAACTATGAAAGCCTTAGCTATTCTAATCAAATACAATGACCCAAGAGATCTAAAGGGATCATGATGAAAAATTCTACCTCCAAAAAACAGCTGATAAACTCTGAGTGCAAGTCTGCAAAGGATTTATATATACTTTAAGGGGGAGGTTGGGAGTAAAGGACTAAGGACAGGAGTAGGATCACAGAACTAAAGGTTAAAGATCACTATATTAAATATATTTAAGGGATAAGGAAATAGTTGCAGAGAGGATAAGGGAAGTACAGCTCTGGGACCAGAACCCAGATCATGTGACCCCAAATTCAATGCCCTTGCCACTAAGCCCATCTAGGCAGTCCCAGGGGTTTCATCTGTTGATAGCAGTAGATATTACTAAGTTGGACATTTCTTTCTAGATGAGTAGTGGGATTCGGGCTAGGAAAAACCGCTTGGCTCAATAGATACACCACCATACTGAGAGCCGGGAAACCTAGGTTCCAATCCATCAGATATTCACTATAGATGCATTATCTCTGAGTTTCCTTATCTGTCAAATGTGGATCATGATACTTCCACATCATGCCTGTCTCACAGGGAGCTAGGAAGAAAGCCCTTTCCAAACCTTAAAACACCATAGAAATTAGTTAATATGAGATACGTGAGATAATTTCTAAGGTTTCCCCTGGCTCTAGAATTTTAGGATGCTGTAAAATTTAAAAGGCAAGGTCGAATCAGATCACGGAGGATCTGTGAATCTGAACTCCATCCTACAGGCAAGGTTTTTGAGGAAGAGACACAGAGGCTGTCTTCCATCTAGAACAAAGGATGGCATGTAGAAAAGATGGATGAGAAGGGAAAAGGCAAGGAAGGGAGGTCACGTTAGAATGCTACTGCAGGAGAACATGCAGAGAAGATAAGAAAGCAACGGGAATGGAAAAAGGGCATCTTGGAAGGAGAACTAAAATGACTTGTCAGTTGACTGGATAACCAGATGCTGAAATTCAACATCACCAAGAAACCGAGACCACAGTTGCAAGATCCTCTTTGTGATATCAAAATCTTCATGGTATTGTTTTTTTTTAAGTTCCACAAACTTGTCTGACATATATTAGGGTGCAGCTACACAGTAAGCCAAGAGGCGCGAAGAACCTAGTGGGAAACATCCATGGTTCATGGAATCCCTGTCTCAGAGGGACTCGTAGCACAAAAAGTCGGAGACTATCACTTCCAAAGGTCATCACATTTTTCTTGGGCAGCCTCTTCCCCAAGTCCAGAGACCGCTCCCTAGCCAAGCCCGGCTCCCTTTGTTTGCAGGCTCACTGCCCAAGCAAACAAAGCACTCTTAACATAAAGGCCATATTCCTCCTTACTTCATTCCTCCCTTTTAAAGAACTCAGCCAACAAATATTTAGCAAGTGCCTACTACATGCCAAGCCATCCCCAACCCCTCTTACTAGTACCTTCCTCTTAATCATCTCCTATAGATCCAGCCCACAGCTCCTTCATCCATTTGTTTGCATGTGGTCTGCACCATTATACTGTGAGCTCCTTGAGGGCAGGGACTGACTGTCCTTGGCCTCTCTGTATCCCCAGCACTTAGCACAGAACCTGGCATATAGAAGGTACTTAATAAGTGTTGACTGATTGCTAGATACAAAGAAAGGTAAAAAAACAAGTCCCTATTGTCAGGAATTCAGAGCAAACAACTACGTACAAGCAACATACATACCCAATACACTGGCAATAAACTCAGGGGCTGAGGCACTAAGACTAAAGTCACTCATGGTCCAGACCAAGGTTCCCTGCCACCATCTTCTCCTTTGGTGGGGGGAAGAGGGAGGCCTCAGCAGACGTTACCCTTGCTTCCCCTCAAAAAGCCATCTTATTTGAGGAGGCTGGGCCACAAGTCACGCGACCATCCTTCTGATCAGCACTGGGACATACCAAACAAACTCAATGTGGGAGAAAGAAAAGAGAGAGGGAAGGAAAGAGTACAGGGACCACGAGGGAGGTAAGAGAGGAGAGAGATGCAGATATAAAGATTGGTGATTTCAACCCAGAGAACTTCCACTTCTGTGGAGCAGATGACAAAACTTATCCTTGGGACTTCCTAGGGTACACAGGTCTGCAGGCCCAGGGTAACATAGCTAATAAATAAAAATGGCGATTATTTAAACTAAGGTCTTCCTGACTCTAATCCCAGTGTTCTAGCTGTTGACACACTGCCTCGTATTCACCGAGAGATATTTTGCTAATATGTCCTCTTGAAGAACATCAATTTTAAAATGGTGATAAAATGTGTTTTATTCAAACTTTCAATGGCCATCTAAGAATACCTTCTACAAATATCTGAAGTCAGGCCCTGACAGGTCCCCTTCCCCAGGCTTTTTCACCACTGAAAAAAAGAGTTACAGACTTTGTAAAAAAAAACCAGCACTACAGAGAACAAAGGGGCATCTTTCCCACTCCACTGTTTCCCTTTGTCCCTAGGAGCTGGCTTGACACAGAGCTTCCTCTCAGAAGGTCCTCATCTCCAAATATTTACAGAAATGGGTATAGTCCCATACTTCCAAACACTGTCATCTAGTTCTGCAACAATTGAAGCAAAAGACAAGGTGAGTTGGTTCTGTAGGAAGTGGTTTAAAATGGTCAGGTAGCCCGATGGAGGAAGATTCTGTTTAGATCTGAGTAGGAGATAGGAAGTGGATTTATGATTTGACTGGCATAAGGCACTCCCAGGTGAAGATACTCCCTCTAGCAACATTGGATGGCAATTTACAGAGTTAGAGAATTGCCTAGAGCACAGAGAAATAGTGAATTATTTAGGGTCATTCAATTAATATGTGTTAAGAGTCAGAACCTGAACCCAGGGCTAAGTGGGTCTGAAGCCAACTCTTTTACCCATTAGGTCACATTGATGATTTGCTTATAATATACTAATTAGTGGCACCAAGACACAATGTTTGTGTGCCAAACAACAGAAAACCTAAATTATAGAATTATATAAAATTATATGAAAATTTTATTTAAAATTATATAAAATAATGTTTGATAGTTTAAAGAACATACCAGAGCAAATGTTCTCCTAAGTGTTGATTTTAATAAGCTGAAACTGGGAAGTTCCCTTGACAGCTTTCTTATTTTCAATTCAACATTCATACATGCTTGGGGAGAGAAACATAATGTTAAGTACTGAATTATGTCCAAAGTTTCAATAAGCCAAGGCCTGTGGCCTTGTGAAAGTCACAATGCACACAAACACTTCTAATTCTAAAGTACAATATTATTGAAGTGTTTTGTGGCAGCTAGAGAAATTCAGGAAAGAAAAGGAAGGAAGACATTTCATTCTGGACACAAGCCTCACACTGTGCTATACAGTGCTCTTAAGAAGCAGGGTCTTAGGGGCGGCCAGGTAGCACAGCGAGTAAGAGCACCGGCTCCAGTGTCGGGATGACCTGGGGATCGAATCCAGGCTCAGACACTTAGCACCCACCCAGAAACACCTGGTCGTGTAACCTTGAGCAAGTTACTTAACCCCAATTGCTTAGGGGTGGCCAGGTGGCTCAGCAAGAGCATCGGCCCCAGTGTCAAGATGACCTGGGGATCAAATCCGGGCTCAGATACTTAGCACCACACCCAGAAATAACTGGCCATATAACCTTGAGCAAGTTACTTAACCCCGATTGCTTTAAAAAAAAAAAAAAAGCAGGGTCTAGTGTGGGAGACAATGTGAAAACATCTAGGTACAAACTATGCACAGAATAAATGTGAGGTCACATCAGAGGGAAGGTGCCGCGTTAAGAAGACAAAGAAAGGTTTCTTGCAGAAGGTGGGATTTTAGCTGAGACTTGGAAGCCAAGAAAGACAAAAAGGAGAGAAGATGAAGAAGGAAACTCCCGGCATGGGATTAGCCAAGGAAGAGTCCAAAGCAGGGGAGATGGAACAAGGAGTAGGCAGTGTGAGAGAAAGCTCTTTCCTTCTCCATACTCTCTCATCCGCTCCCACAGTGGGTTGAGCTCTGCATGATTCCCACACATACACAGATCCAGCCTGAGTCTCTCCCAAGCTCCAACCCTGTATCACCAAGTTCCTAACATTCCTTTCTCCCTGAAGCTTCCCAAGGCACCTCCAATTCAACACATCCAAAACAGAACTCTTTCTCTTTCTCCTGGAGCCCATCACTCTTCTGAACTTTCCTCTTCCTGCTGAGGGTCTCACCCTCGGAGGCACCCCGGCTCCCAACTTGGGTGTGTCTAATCCTCACGCTCACTCTCACTCACCCCATACAGCCAATCAGGTGCCACATCTAGCTGATTCTCTTTCATTTGTCCCGTTCCCTCCATTCACACAGCTGTCATCCTAGGTCAGGACACTCCCATCATTTCTTACACAGATAATTGCAACCACCTTCTCTTTGATCTGTCTCCTCTGAGTCTCTTCCCCACTCCAATCTATCCTCCACACAACTGCCAAAAGAGTTTTCCTTAAAGAACAGGTCTGACCACAACACATGCACAGGTCTGACCACAACACATGCACACATGCATGCACGTACACACACTCGCGCACATACACACACACACTCAATAATAAACTCTAATGAATCCCTATTATGATTAGACTCAAATATAACCCTCGACACCTTCCCAGCCTTCGTGCGGCTCTCCTGCAAACAGTGTAAGCGGCACTGGCCCTCCCGCTCCAGGCACGGATGCTGCCTCTGGTCTCCCTCCTCACTTTGCTTCTCTTCTCTCTGGCTTCCCTGAAAGCTCGGCTCAAGGGCTACCTCTGACCCAGGGCTTGTTCTGAGCACCACACCCACTAATGCCATTCCCTCCTGACTTTGCTTGTATCTGGTTTGTATAAACACATAACACGTCTTCCCTATTCAAATGTAAGAAACTGTTCTTGCCTTCTTATCCCCAGCTCTTAACACAGTGCCTGGAACACAGTAGGAGCTTAATAAATGCTTGACTGATGAGTCTACAGGATTTCCCAACAGTGTCAGCTCTGAAATCTTTCTAGTCTTCACCCAACTTGCCTCTCCCTCCCTGATCTCGGCAAGTGACCTATGCCACCCAAACATCTCCATCCCCAAATTGATCTCCTTCCCTTACTTCTTGATCCTCAAGCCCAGGGCTCCTTGAAGCTCTTATGGATTTCAATCTTTCCACTGAATACTCTGACACTTCTTCTGACTACAAGTGGACACAGGTCTAGTTTTTAAAATCTTCTCTGCCAGACCCCAACCTGCCTACTTCCCTTCCCGCATGGAAAAGTGAACATACTTGTTCTATTTGGCTTCAAGAGGGCAGAACAAGGGAGATTATGGGAATATCAGTGTTAAGCAACAACTTTCTAATAATCAGTGCTATCTAGAACTAAAACTAAAAAAAAAAAAAAACCAACCAAAATCCTGCCTCAGAATGTCTCAGATAAGATGCCTGCTTTGTACAGGAGCCCAAATAATTATTCCAACTTGCAGGAAGTTGTGTTGCCTCCACTTCATTACTCCTCCCATCACTTCAAGGAAATTGGTTTCTTTTCTCAGCAATAGTAAGCCTACACTCTTCAGAGTCCCGAATGACTTCCTAATCACCAATTCCAGATGTCTCATAGGATTCCTGATTTGGAGCTGGAAGGGAAGGCTTCATGTTCCAGATGAGAGAACTGAGGCCCACAAAGATTAAGTGTCTTGCTCCAGAGCATACAAGAAGCAAATAGAAGAACCAACACTGGAACCCAGGCCCCCTGATTCCAAATCCATCTCTCTCCCAATGTGTGGCCTTTTGTCCATGTTCATCATGCTAGATTTTTCCAAAGCAAGGCCCCTTCTGATCACTTCCTTCTGAACTCGGTTCATGTACCTGAGTTAGAATGGATTTCCTATTTCTCTGACCACTCATCTTCATTGTATGAGTTTCTTTTCAGACTTAGGCACACCCCTCCCCCCATGAAGGGATTCTACTTAATTTGCTTTTCATACTTTCTCAACTGCATCATCTACTATCAGGGCTTCAACACCCATGTCAATATAGGCAGAGAAAGTCCAGATCTTTTCTCCATTCCCACACATTAAAATAATAAACATCTAATGATTATTTTGTACAGCAAAGACAAATGCAAAAAAAATTGAAAACAAGACTCAATCAATAAACATTTATTAAGCACCTATGTATGCCAGGCACTGTGCTAAGAATTTCTAGGAAAGAAAATATCTCTTGAAAATGGGAGCCTGTGACATGAATTAGCCCTAGCAGCAACTCAACTGTACCATTTCAGAAACTTAATCATCTTCTGAAATGCAGTTCTTCCCTCTCCGTCCTTTGGGCATTTCAGTGACCCTTTGACCCCAGCCTTTCCCTCAGACCATTCTCCCTCAGAAATATTTCTCATATCTACACTCTCCTTTCCATTGCTATCATCAACCTTTGTTCAGGCCCTATTACTTTACAACCAGACACACCTGCAGTTTTCTAACTTCTCTGGCTGATTCTCCTGACTCCAAACCTACCCTCCACAATGATCACAGAGTGGCTTCCCACAGCATAGCCTTTCTCACCATATCATTCCATGGCTCTCCAATGCTACAGATTATCCCATGGTTTCGATTGTCTCTATGCACCCAACTGATTCCCAAATCTAGACAATCCACCTAATCTCTCTCCTGAGCTGCAGTCTACTATTACCAACTGCCCTCTGACTAAATCTTAAACTCAGCATGTCCAAAATAAAATTCAGTATCAGCACCATCTCCCCCCCCCCACCCCCCAGCCCTCCCATCTTCCCAAATCTCCTAATCCCATCCTCTCAGTTAATCTCAGCACCACCCTCACTGGCACTGCTCTGTCCTTTGTTCTCAGGATGGACTCACTACCCCTACACATTTAATACCAAATCTACAGTCACGCTATCAGCAGGGCGGGTGATGTAAAAACAAAAGTTAGCAATTTTTAAAATTCACTTAAAAAAAGAATGAGCTCCCTGAGAGCAGTGAATTTTTTTCAGGGGGGAGGGGTCTTCCTCTATATCCCCCAGCAATAAGCATTGTGCCTGACACATTAATAAAGGGATGTTAAGTGTTCAAGCTTCAAGCCCCTATCATGGTATCATGGTGCTTCAAGATCTGGTCCTATCTTCCCAACCAAATCTACGTGCAGATATCTCACTACCCAAACTCAAATACACCCCACCCCCAACTCAGCCCACAAGTTCAAGCCTTCACACATGAGCCTTTGCTCATGAGCTTCCCTTACCTGGAAAGCTTTTTCCCTTCTCTCTTCCTCTCTCCTTGCCATCCTCTACCTACAGAAATCACTCCAGGTCCAACTGAAATGCAGACTTCCCTTACGAAGCCACCTCCTGCTCCCATGACACAGGCGAATTCTCTCTCCTGGGCATTGCTCACCTGCCCTATTCTGGCACATGTTAGAGACCCACGTGTGAGCACATTCTACCTACAAAGCAGAACGGAACCTTCTGGATGTGTTAACTTCTTCCTCTCTGTACCTCCTGTAACAGGAACACAGAAAAAGCCTCACACACACTAAGAGCTCATTTAAGAGTTGTAGAATGAAGGGAAAGCTCCACATTTTCCCTGTCTTCCAAAATTAGGGGAGTTATGGATTTAGAAGACTTACCAATTTGAGAAAAAAGTTTAAACACCAAGGGCAAAATATTTAAAAAGAAAACCCACCTTACCCAGCTCCCTGAAAATGTTGCTTCCGTAATTATTCCTACTTAAAGTACACTCCCCATTTTATGGAATGGTACCTTCTAGCTGACATCACTATATGCTTAGGTTGAAAAATTTGTATTTCCATGGAAAATAAAGCAAGTGTTACCCCAAGGGAGAGAACAGCTCTTAGGGGCTTTCCATCAATTTTATATAGCAAAAGAAAATGCATCCTTAGCTAGTAAAAAATCAGTTCTAGCAGCGAGAATTCCTGAATACGCTTTAGCAAACAAGCTTTACACTCTAGATCATGATACTGTGGTCACATTTTTTCCAAAGCAGATCTGGCCACGTTCTATTTGTTCTAACCCAAAAGTTCATCTTCTCCTTGGCCTGCTCCTTGATCTCTTCATGAGACCATTAGCCACCTCCATAACAATCTCAGTTTCTCCCTCCCCCTCCACACAAACACAAAGCTATTTGTGATAATATGTAACACACAAGCATACAGGGAGCAGATTTTTTTTTTAATTTTTGCCTTTGGTGTTAAAAATTTTTTTTCTGAAACAATTATTAAGTCTTTTCTACTAAATCCACAAGTCCCCCAGTTTTAGAAGACAAGGAAAAATACATGTACAGACATACACCCACGCACATACACCCACACACACATATACACTGACGTACACATGTGCATGGCTGTGTAATATTTCAGGCAGCACAGCAGCCCACTAGGACTTGGGAGTCAGGAAGCCCCAAGTTCAAATCCTGCCACAGTCACTAATAGCCTCTTCTCAGCTTGTCTCCTCATCTGGAGCTAACAACAAAAACTGGGATTTTTTTGTGATAATCAAATGAAAGAACATGCAAAGCATCTTGCAAACTTTAAAGGGCTAGAAGACAATTTATCATTATTATTAACTCTTCCGTGGCAATAGCACGTTCCCATTCTTTAGGTAAGCTTGTCACAGTTTTTTTCTTACACAGGCTATTCTTTCCTGGTGGGTCTTAATGTTGTCAACATTATAAACTTCTCTGAGTCTGTACTTCATTCTGGTATATTCTGATACTTGATTACTTCATTAAATAACACTTTATACATTTTGGAGAAAATGTTCTTCATAATACACTTCTTCTAAAATATCCATAAATGACTCTAATGAACCCAGGTGAGAAGGCTGTTCTGAGTTCATATGTTAACAAGGTAAACAGTCAATAACAAAATATGATCTTTATTTCTATCTATGACTTCAGTCAAATCATCTGTATATATAGACACAGCCCAACCATGTCTCTGGTAGGACAAACTGACACCAGAATACAGCAGCTAAAGGTTCAATCTGTGCCACTGTGATCCCCTCCCTATCCCCCCAAAACTTTCAGCCCTCATCTATTCAAGAGGGAAGAAAGGGAAAACTGTTTCAAAGTAGCATATAACACTGGAAGTACAGCTGTCTGCAACAAACTAATCTTAATCATGCCTTTTCCTGATATCACCTATTCCCTATTAACACCTAGAGGGATTAAAAACAAACAAAACAATAACAAAAACCCACCTTGACCCTTCACACTGAAGAGACTTTCAGACTTGGTTATTACTTTTCTTGGTTAGTTTACTTGAAATGCTTTTTTCCCTTTCTTTTTTAGGAAAGAATCTATCTGAAAATTAAAGTGATGCAAAAACAAGAGTAAAACCTCATTTTTCTAAAAAAGGAAACACAAAATGTGTCCTGTCCTACTCATGGGAAAGAACAACCCGCCCTTTGGGATGAAGAAGCAACAAATAGCTGACAGGAGGGGTGTGGGGGGAGGGGGTGCCTTGAAATTGCATGAAAAGCCACACAACAGCAAGGACGTGTGTCTGTGTCTGAAGCAGAGAGGGCTTTTCATGCAACTTAAAAGTAAAAATCAGTGTCACAGATTCAAGGCTAGAACGGATCACACAAGTCATCTACTCCAGTCTCCTGGTTTTACCAAGGAGAAAAACGAGTCCCAAGGAGGCTTCTGCTTGACTCCAAACACAGCCCTGGCTCTTTTCACTGTACCACACTGCATAGGATCTGATCAAAGCACCTGGAAATTGAGTACACAGATATTTCATCATGAAGTGCCTAGTGGTCATCTAGTCCAACCCCTCTCATTTTACAACTAAGGAAACAGAGGCCCAGAAAGAAGAGATGACTTCATTCCATAGGCAAAAGGAAAACACTAGCAATTTTTAAGCAAAGGGGTGACACAGTCAAAATGTTGAGTTGGGGAAATTGTTCTGGAGACATATGACTTGAAAAGAAGGTGGGGGAGGTACATGGAAAAACAAAGGATGACAAATGAACAATTCAACCAATACATATAAGCTTATCAGCATAACGCTAGAAGACCTAGAAAAGGTCTCCATTATTGGGTGGGAAATCGCCCCCCAGATGAGCATCTCTCTCTCTCACACACACACAGTCACACACTCACTCTCTCTCTCTCTCTCTCTCTCTCTCTCTCTCTCTCACACACACACACACACACACACACACCACTTTAAGTCACAGGTGGTGCCAGGTCAAGAGAACTCAAAACTAAGGAGCACATAATTTTCTACTGGCTCTGCCCTTTGAGGACCCTGAGTTCCTCAATGCCCTATGATACACAGGCCTACATTTCCACCAAATGGTATGTAGAGTTCCCCTACAGCAACTAAATGGACACCAAAGAAAAGATCTCTCAACAGAAACCAAGCAAAAATTCTGGATAATCTTTGTCCCTGAAAAGCATAATGGAACAAATAGAAATGAATGATTTCATGAGACAATAAATATTTAAAAAAAGAAGAAAATGTAAGGCATTTCCTATCAAAAACAACTGACCTGGAGGAAAAAAGATCAAGGAGAGACTATCTAAGCATCATTGGAACAACAGAAAACTACTCCCATCACCACAACAATGAAAAGCCTGGATACCATATTCTAGGAAATCATTAACAAAATCTCCCAGCTCTATTAGAACCAGAGGGAAAAGAGAAATCAGAATCTACCAGTCACCTCTGGCAAAGACATCTTAAAATGGAATCTCCCTGGAATACAAAAGCCCAAATATAGAGCTCCTATAACAGAGAAAAAAAATATTGCAAGCATTCAGAAAAAAAAAAGTTCTGGTACTAAGGAATCATAATCAGGATCACATACAATTTGGCAGCTACCACAATAAAGGACAGGAGAACCTAGAATACAATATTCCAAAATATAAATAAAACATAACTAAGAACTTACCAAGTGAAACTAAATATAACTCTGAAGGAGAGGGAGAAAAGAACTTTTAAGAGGAATTGCAAACATTTGGGAGGCAAGGAACTAGAGCTAAATAAAATGTTTTAAAATGTAAACACAAGAATAAAAAGAAACTTAGGAAGGCAAATACACTGAGGCAGCTGGAAGGGAATATAGAATAAGGAGGTATTTATATTCTAACTGGTAGAGAAGAAACAAACACCTTCCTTAGTACCCCAATGTCTTGAATCACAGACTTAAATGATTTTTTAAAAATCACCAAAAATGGTTTTGATCATCAAGATTTGATGACTATGGCAGCAAGGAAGTGATAGAGGACTAAGCCTTGTGTCAGAAACTAAATTCAAATCCGGCCTCAGATGTTTATTAGCCGTGTGACCTAAGCAAGTCATTTAACCTGTTTGCCTCAGTTTTCTCAACTGTAAAATGGGGATAATAGCATCTACCTTGCAGGGTTGTTGTGAGGATCAAATAAAGTAATTGTAAAACTCTTCTTAGCACAGTACCTGGAACACTGTAAGCACTGCTATCATCCTCGTCCATCATCATCATCATCATCATCATCATCACATACATTCAAAAAGCTTGATATAAAAATCATCAAACTCAATAAGGAAACAGGAAGGAAGAGAATAGAATAAGGAAATCAATAAAATAAAGGGTGTCAAAAGCAATATAAACATCAACTTTGGAGGGAATTAGAAGAGAAAAAAAGGGCAAAAACCCATGACAGGGCAGAAGAAAGGGACAGTCAAGCAGAGGCAGATCCCTTACGAGTGCTGAGCGTGCTCTTTCTCCCTCTTTTTGCAAGGAGCTGATGGGTTTGGAGGAGAAAAAAGGAGAAGAGGTAAGGGAAGATAAACAATTAACAGTCATGATCACAAACATGAATGGAATGAACTCACTCAAAACAAAAGAGGAGAGAGAACGGATGAGAAAGCACAATCCAAGACATGTTGTTTACAATAAACACTCACACAAAGTTAAAAGAAACTGAAACAAGACATAAGTGAACTCACAAAGGAAAAACTTCTAGGATTAGATGGATTTATGAGTGAATTCTATCAAAATTTCAAAGACCAATTAATTCAAATATTACAGAACTTATTTGCAAAAACAGAAAAAGAAATTTTCCCTGTAATATAAATTTGGTCTTGATACCTAAAACTAGGAAAAGACTGCAAAATATAGACCAGTATCCCTAATAAATAATATAGTGAATAAAATATCAGAAAAGAGGCTACAAAAACATATAAGGATTGTATATTATGACCATATAGAACTTATATCACAAATGTCAAGTCGGTTCAGTATTAGGAAAAGTATAAACTAAAATGGCCATGATAATAAAACAATAATATAACAAAAAACAATAAAAGTACAAGATTATATCAATAGAAGAAAAGGGTTTTGACAAACTATAGCCAATTTGGCTAAGTACACAAAAAATGGAGGAATGAATGAACCTTTCTTTAATATAGTAAACAATATCTCTCCAAAACCCAAGGACCAAGGCTATATGTAATGGAGATAAACTGGGGTCCTTTTAGGGATAAAGTAACGATGTCTATTGTCACTATTACTTTGTAACAGAGTGTTAGAAGTGTTAACACAGCAAGAAAAGAAAAAGAACAAAGGAATAACATAGGCAAAGAAGAAAAAAAATTTGTTTTTTTAGTTTATATTATTTTATATTTATTTTTATTTTTGCAGATGACATGACGGTCTCATAGAGAACCCTAGCTAACTTCAACAAAGCACCAGGACATAAAAAAATAGTTAAGTAATTGCCCTTTCTGAATATTACCAACAAAACCCAGCAGGTAGAGACAGAAAAGTCATTCCATTAAAAAACAAACCCTACATAATGTATAAAATCATTAGGAATGTACCTACCAAGACACACATGGGAGTTATATGAATGCAATTGTAAAATACTCTTTACAGAAATACTGACCCAGATAACTTAATCAATATTAATTGCTCATGGGTAGGTTGAACTAACATAATAAAACAATGATACTACCTAAAATAACTTACTTAGTGCTATAAAAAACTGCCAAAGGAATCCTTCACAGAGTAGGTAAAAAAATAATAAAATGCATCTGGGGGAACAAAAGGTAAAGATTCTCCAGAGAAGTAATGGAAGGAAACAATTGAGAAGGAAATGGGTCTAGAAGTAACAGATCTCAAAGTATACTAATAAGTTCCTCTCCAGACCGACCCTGCAGTTCTATCTTCCGATTGGCTAGTGCCTCCCAGAACTTCTATTTTAAGGAGAAAACACAGACCAACCACATCTTCATTTCTCTCCAGAGAGCACTCCTTGACCTCCCTCATTTCTCTCCTGTCACATGTACTTTTCAGCTTCCTTTTATGTGCTGTCTTTCTCCATCAGAATGTAAACTCTTTAGGGGCAAGGACTGTCCTTTCCTTGGTAAAGCCCTTAGCACAGCACCTGGTATAGGCAGCTGGTAGCAGCAGATAGGCAGCATAGTGGACAGAGTACTAAGCCTGCACCAGGAAGACCTGAGTTCAAATTTGGCCTTAAATACTACCTGCTCTGACTCTAGACAAGTCACTTAACCTGTCTGCCTCAGTTTCCTCACCTTTTTTTGGAATAACTGGAATAATAACAGCATCTATCTCCTCCCAGCGTTGTAAGGATAAAATGAAATAACTGTAAAGCCCTTGGCACAATGTCTGGCACACAGTAAGTACTACATAAATGTTAGCTATTATCATTATGGAATAAGTGTTCAATAAATGCTTACTGATGACTTACAAAAACACAACCCTCCAAATCATTTGGTACTGATTAAAAATATGGAAAAAACAATCAGTTGATTAGGTTTGCTTCTATAAATCAACACAGTGTTTGATAAAGCCAAAAACTACCACTCTAGGGTAAGAGGTCACCATTTGACAGAAACTATTGGGAAAATTGAAAAAGAGTCTGACAAAAATTAAGTTTAGACGAGTATTCACACTATACACCCTAATAAGTCCCAAATGCCTCTGTGACCTAGATACAAAAGTTCCATAAACAAATTAAAGAAACAAAGAAGCTACCTTTTCAACCTATGGATAGGGAAAGAGTTCATGACTAGACAAAGAGAATCACAGAAGACAAAATTTACCATTTTAATTACATGAAACCAAAAAGATTTTGCAGAAACAAACTCATTACTAGCAATTAAAAGGAATCCATTAACTGGAAAAATATTTTTGTAATAAATTTCTCTGAAAAAGGTCTCATTTCCACAAAGGAAGGGATTCAAATATACAGAACAAAAGCCATTCCTTAATAGTTATCAGAGAACAGAAACAGACAGTTCTCAAAAGATACACAAACGATCAACAGCCACTCGGGGAAAAAAGTGCTCCATATCACTCATAATTAGAGAAATTAAAATGAAAGCAATTCTGTGGTTCCACTTGATACACATCTGACAGGCAAAGATGATAAAAAAAGGAAACATGACAGCTGTCAAAAGACCCTCAAGAAGATAGGTCCAGTGGTACATTCTTGGGAAGCTGTAACTCTGGAAAGCAATTTGGAATTCTGCCCCAGTAAAACCACTACTCGGTCACTACCACAAAAAACCAAAGAAAGAGGAAAAGGACCCATATGTACAAAATTATTTATAGCAGCTATTTTTTTGCTGAAGGAAAGAACTACAAAAAAACAAGTTGTCTGTCAGAGAACAGCTAAATATTATAGTTTACAAATGTAACTGCTCTGAAAGAAATTATGAAAAAGGTGGGCTCACAGAAATCTGGAAAGCCTTGTATGAGGTGATACAAAGCAGAGTGAGGAAACCAGAAGAACAATTTAGAGAAAAACAACATTATAAAGAAAAACAACTCCAAAGGGCTTAAGAAGGCAATGACAACCATGACTTCCAGGGAAATGATAATGAAGCATGCTATTTACTACTGAAAAAAGGTTGATGAACTCAAGGTATAAAATGAGACATAGTCAATAAATATTTATGAAGCACTTATACACCAAACCTTCTGCTAAGTACTGGGGATATCAATATGAAAAAGATGGAGAAGTCTGGAAAAAATGCAGCTGGGTGGGAATGAAGAGATGGCTGACCGAGGTATCCTCCTGAATCAGAGGCTTGGGGAGGGCCTCTCTGACCAGCTCTCCAAGCAGAGGCATCCAGGGGAAGAGCACACTGATGAAGGGTGAGTCCCAAAGCAGCTGGAATCTTGCAGGGTGATTATACTGATCTTACTTCTTACAAGGATTGTATTTTTCTTTTTGTATTTGTGAGAAGAGACTGGAAGGGGAAAGAGTTAAAAACCTATTTTTTAAAAAGACATTGGGACAAAACACCCCTAAGCAAAGTCATCCTAAAGGCATTTAAAAATGAAAATGGAAGAAGGGCAGCAAACAGAAAAGGGGAAAAAAGAAAAAGCTTGGCAAAGATTTTTATGACAAACTTCTTTTCTAAAACCATCATGGACAGCAGAGCCATCACAACTGGACTCTAACATCACTGTCATGGACATAACTTAGAAAGGAAGTGGAAACGGCATCAAGCAGAACAAAGATGGAAAAAGCAGTCAGATCAGACAATGTATTCAGAGCAGATCTGTGCTAGGGGTAACAAATGCAAAGGGGTTAAGGGATCAATTCACATGGGCCTAAAGGTCAGAAAGATGCCAAAGTTGTGGAGGAATTCTTGGTCTTCATTAATTCTGAAATAGACAACCAAAAGAATGTAAACAACTACCATACTATTTGTCCACTTTTCCATTTAAATCAAATCTTTATGACAGTCACAGGTCCACTTTGACCTTTGGCAACCTTAAAAGTCTCATCCTCCTTTGCAAAAAAAAAAAAAACACCACATTTTTAGATAGCTGCAAGTGACCAAGTTAACTGGAATGCAAAACATGTCTCTCTTTAGCAATTTCTGTAATTGTGAGAGCAGAAAAAGTTGTGATTTAAAGAAAGGATTAATTCAATGACAGCTCCCAGCCTTGAGAATCACAGAATTTTAACATCAGAAAAGGCCTCCGAAGTTGCCCAGGGGAACACTCCAGTCCCCACACACTCACACACACTCACTCACTCACACACACTCTCACACTCACACACACTCTCACACTCACACACACACAACACACACACACACACACAAACACGGCCATACAGCTGCTGAAGTTAGACTTACAAGGCCAAGCTCCAAGTCGCCCATTTCATGGAAGCTCCAGTGAAGCCTCAGAAGACATTCACATTTGGCTTAAGTATAAACCAAGGACAACTCACTCTCCCAGTGCTTCAGTTTTCTTATCTCTTTAGGGAAAAAAAAAACCCTTGGTCTATCTCTCTCACTAAGTTTGAAGGAAAATCCTTTTAAAAAGCTTTATAAAAGTGAGTTATGAATTGTGAGAAAACTTCCTCTCATGCTCAGAGTACTTCAGCCTCCTGCCCTGAGGCTCTGTCCAGGACTCCACACAGAACAGACACTAAGTAAATGCTTGTACACTGACTACCCTGAGGACTGTTGTTCAGTCATGGCCCCATCGGGGGTTTTCTTGGCAGAGATACTGGAGTTGCCACTGCCTTTTCCAGCTCATTTTACAGATGAGGAAACCGAGGCAAACAGGGTGAAGTGACTTGCTCAGGGTCACCCAGCCAGAGGCCAAATATGAACTCCCCAAGACGAGCCTTTCTGATTCTAAGCCCAGTACTGTACCCACTGGGTCACCTGGCTGCTCCTCCTGAGGACTGCAGGGGCAAATTCAGTCTTCCTCCTTATGACTGCTTAGCGTGCTTAGATCTAGATTCTCCTTTCTCTTCAAGCTTAAAAAGTTTGTGGCTTATAAAAAGCAACTTTGTGCCAGAACAAGAACCCAGCCACCACGCCACAGCCTCCTCTCCCACAAAGTGACTGCCAGGCCTGAATTTAACCACAGGGTCTGCTCAGTGAGCTCCAGAGTCTCCCTCATCTCCAGGACCAAAAAGAGACCCCTGTGCTCAGCTGGCAAAGCTCTTCGTATGGGCCCTCCCTCCCTTCTCCAGTCTTCTTCCACCTCACTGCCCCCTCCCCCACCACATCCCAACTACAAGAACCTTCTTAAGGCTCCTTGAGCTCAATACTCCCCCTCCCCAGGCTCAGGGCCTTACACTCACTCTCCCCAAGCCAGGAAAGATTTGCCCATTGGCAGAAGCCTCTTAATTTCCCAGGCCTCAAGACCCAGCACAAAGCCCACAGAAAAGGCTTGTCCTGCTCCTCCTCTACCGCAGGTGCTGAAGCCCACCCTTCCTCTGCGCGTCCTTCTATTCTAGTGAGTAATCTTCCCCAGGAAAACTTTAGCTCCTTGAGGGCAGCCTTTGCTGGCATGCTCAGAGGTCTGCACAGTCAGGGCCTGCCATGCTTAATAAATGCTGGCACAAAAAAGTATTCTGGGGTCTAACCCTTTGTGCCTCCAGCAGTCAGAAAGAGCCAGAATGGAGAGAAGCTCAGAGTCAGTGGGAAGAGACCCCTGGGCCCAGGGAGGAGGGATTCCCTCGAGCCCTCTGTCTGCCCTGGCCAGCCAAAGCCCAACAGGCTTTGAGTAAGGGCCTAATACATTTTTGCGAATAAAGTACAATGCCTAATGAGAAACACCACTATTTGCTATTTTTAAAAAATGATTAAGGGGCGGCCAGGTAGCACAGCGAGTAAGAGCACCGGCTCCAGTGTCGGGATGACCTGGGGATCGAATCCGGGCTCAGATACTCAGCACCACACCCAGAAACAACTGGCCGTGTAACCTTGAGCAAGTTACTTAACCCCAACTGCTTAAAAAAAAAATGATTAGTATAGTGGGGTAAAAAATGCTAGATTTAGAGTCTGAGGATTTGGATTTAAATCCCACATCTATGACCCATGTGCCCTCGGACAAACTACTTATTAGGTTTGCTTTCCTTACCTGCAAAAATGCCCCCACCCACCTGCCCCAGAAAGGTCCCTTCCAGCTCCAAAGCTTCAAGCCTACAGTAACTGCCCTTAAACAGGAAAAATTCTGGGTTAGAACTGGACACAAAAGACATTTCCCTTGAGTTTCTTTACAGTCTGTCAGTGGAACACCCCTTGATAGCCAAGATGCTTTACATATATTACTCAATAGAAGCCTGTTAATAGTTAAGGCAGACATTTTGTCTTAGTTTTTCTGTACAGGATGCAGAGTGAAGTGCTGTGCAAACCCGGATAACCAACCAATGCAATCAGGAAAGAGAGCCTCCTCTGTATGTCTATAGGAAGATGGCGGTGGGCCCCACATCACTTCTGATGACTTTGGGTGACTCAAGCACAAAGCTTCCAGCTAAAGCCAGGTGGCGCCATGGAGCGCAGGCCCTGGAGTAGGGAAGACTCATCTCCCTGAGTTCAAATCTGGCCTTGGACACTGACTAGCTGAGTAACCCTAGGCAAGTCACTTTACCCTGTCTGTCTTGGTTTCTCATCGGTAAAATGGGCTGGAGAAGGAAATGGCAAACCACTCCAAGGAGAGTCAGACACAACAGAGGAGGTGAGGAAAGCCAGGGCTGGGGCAGGCTCAGAGGAGAGAAAGAGCTGTATTGGAGAGATGTTGCAGAGATGAAGTCGACAGCCCTTGGTAACAGACTGGATGTGAGGTGAGAGGGAGGACTCCATTTGTTTCACAGTTTATAAAAAGAGCTTTCCTGCCTAGGAAGGCAGCTCCAATCATTACTGGCACTCTATAAGAGCAGAAAGCGTCTCCAAAGTGATTTTCAGATTCTTTCCCACAGTTCATAAGGATAAAAACCAGGGCTCTAGCCTCAGTCCTTTCCTCATCTGCACCAAGGGCCCTTCCATTCCATTCCATTTAACTTTGGAGGGGGCCTAGCACAAGGAGACTGTCCAACTCTCATTCTGCTTTAGATGACTCCCTGACATCACACATGACATAATCATGTCAGGATGCCAAAACAAATCTTTGCCTCAGAGTTAACATTACACTGTACATTCAAAAGGCGCACAGAGAAGTAAATACAAAGTAAGGCAGATGACTTGGACTGGACAGATGAGCTGAGGTGGGCCCTGAGCTGTACCTTAAAGGAAAAGGAGAGATTCTAAGAAGGGACTGTGAGGAAGGAGGGCACCCAGGGATGAAGGACCACCTGCACAAAGGCACAGAGGTTCAAGAGGGAATATCACATGCCAGAAAACAACCAGCACAGCAGTCTGACTGGGCTAAAAGAAAGGAGTATGAAAGGGAGTAACAAAATGCAAAATAAGGGTACTCACCATGGGAGAGGCTCAGCATGGAAGGCATAAAATTCCAAGCAGGAGACTTTACATTTCATCCTCAAGGCAATACACAGCCATTTAAGGCTGAGTTCTGTTTAATTTAGTCTGACCCACTTTAGAAATATTAATATGGCAGCTATGTGGAGGATAGGTTGGAAAAGAGAGAATGGAGGCAGGGGAGACAATTAAGAGGCTCCTGCAATAATACAGGCAGACTCAACCTTGAGGTACAATATATAAAAGGGCAAGTTCTCTCCCAGAAAATTTTATTCTAAAGTTTCAGAACTCAAAAAAAAAAAATTAGCAACATTATCTGTAGACTTAGAAGCAAGCAATTCTTATCAGTGGAAATAACTATGACTAGGTTCCATGTGACTACTTACTCACTTGCTTTAAATATATAGCAAATGCAAGGTGTGAAGATATCATATAATCTAATCACAGACAGGGGAGTTATAAATAAACCAAGGCCATAAATTCAAACAGCGCTTTTGTAAATGAGCTCCACAACAACCAAATATCACACATCCTATGGAAAAGTACTCAATGCACAACTCCAAACCTAAGAATCCAATTATATGATTAAATGATTGCCTTTAAAAAGCAATACTGAAAGCATCCTGACTTGAAGTTCTCTTGTTGCACCTGAACAGCTAAGTGACAAGATCTAAAATGTCAGGATCAAAACCTGAGAGTTACCAATCGAACCTACACAGGAAGAGGAATCCCCTCTGCAATACCATCCCTAATGTTGTCAATCAGCTTCCCTTTGATGACCTGCAGTGAGGGGAAACCCCTTCCTTTTGCAGCAGGCAACTCATTCCATTTGTGAACAATCCTATTACTAAGATTCTCCTTATATAACTTACCTCGACTTCCCTTTCTTCCCAGTTCTGTGCTCTAAGGCCTAGGAATAAGTCAGGTGCCTCGATCACATGACCACCGTGAAAACAACCATTATTCCCCCACTAAGTTGTCTCTTCCTTGCGCTCGGCATCCTGAGTTCCCTCGATTGCTCTTTGTGTGGCATAACAACGGGTCTGTCCTGGCTGTCCTCCTCAACATGCTGCCTCCTGTGCAGCCCACAATCATTGTAAAAGAGCATCCTTAGTTAGACCAAAATTCATAAATTCCAGAAAGACTCTGAGTGTCTCATTCCCCTCCCAACCTGACTGGCCCCCTCTAACTTCACACTGACAATCAAGCTCAAGCTCCCTCTTCCCCTTCTGCTCCATGTTTCTGTCCTCTCAGAATCTGCCTTACGGCAGGTACATCACAGTTTTATAAATATAACATCTCAAACTTCTCTACATGACACTGTCTCTGGAATGGGGAGGTACCTAGGCTCACGCCTGGGGCTTGAGGCAATAATCCCCTATCAGGACTTAACAGACTAAGCGAGAAAAAGATGAAATCTCCTACTGATAAAACTATAATCTCCAGCAAAAGCTAGTTCTCCTAGCCCTCTGTCAGCCAGAACGCTGCTAACCAGCACTTCAGCCCGTTTGTTCTCTTCATTTTACTGTGGAGCACTGCAAGACCAATAGGTGATATCTAAACCACACAAATAAATGACAACGCTTTTCACAGTAGACAATGGAGAGATGCAAGGCAGACAGGAGGAGGCTGCAACATACAAAGAAGAAGGAACCATGAAGAACAGAAGCAAAGAATGTCATCAAAGAAACATTTAATCCAAAAAGTCAGGGCTGGCTGTGTGGCCAGAGAGAGAACCAATGCAGAGGTCTCTTGGGCTTCACCAGCACCCTCAGTCTTGAGAGAAATGTAAGAACCCCAACACACACACATACACACACCACACATGTGTGCACACACCACACATGTGCGCACATACCACACATGTGTGCACACACCACACACACATGCACACACCAGGGACAGGCATGCTGAGCAGACACCAAGTCCCATTTCTAGAAGGGCAACAAGTATTGCACAGGATGGGCAGGCTTGGATGAACTGTGACCTGCATCACTGTGATCTGATGAGAACGTCCACATTAATGGGAACACAAATCCATGTGCATGTTTATGTACTTTATTGTAATCAAATTGTTTTAAAGCTGGTAATCCACTTATGGTAAATCCCTACCAAAACATTCTGGTTCATGATAAGAACACCCCATTCTGCACTTATGCCTAATAACAAGAGTACGCTGTGGAAAGCTTAGTAACCACTTTTTCCCAAGAGATAAATTGAGCAGGCCTAAAGAAGTTGGGGAACAGGTAAAATACTGCTAGGTTTAAAGTCAGAGGTGCCACCTGAATGACCTCAGGCAAATCACTGGCCCTCAACCCTAAAGGAGGGAGTTGGCCCAGGTGACTTGTGAGTTCCTTCCAACTCTGACTCTCCAGTCCTGTGATCTTACTAGTGCCTATTACAGGCCTCTGGCTGTTTAATGACAGACATGTCTTTGCTATTATGCTAGTAAAGATTTTAACTTATCTAGAGGGATATGAGGTCTGACATTTTGATATAATTCAATTACATCTTAACAGAGAAAAGCAGTCTGTCAGAGCCCTAGCCTTTTGCTGAGAACACTGCCTTGTACATAAATAAAAGTCTGCAGAGTTGAGTCAAAGGGGAAGAGTCATATGACCACAACCACTTAAGAGACACAATACTAGCTAGATCTACAGCAAGGAGCTCTAAGAAAATGAGCAATCTATGGAAGACCACCAAAAGGAGATGAGGAAGGAATGATCTAATCCAATAAATAATAAAGGCATCCTTAAGAAGATATCAGAGATCTCTGTCACTCCCCTGCTCAAAAATCTTCAGTAGCTCCCAATTCCTCGAGGGTAAATCATAAATTCCTCAGTCTGGCACACACAACCTCTCTCCAACCTGTCCTTCGAGCCTCCTCAGCCCAAATGACTCCTCTCTCACATGCTCCACATTCCTGACAAACTGCTCTACTGACTGCTCCCAGTCTTGAAATTCCATGTTCCCTCTCTGTCTTCTACAAGTTGACTCCCATACCTGGCATGCACCCCCTCACCTTTGCCTCTCAGAAACTTTTCACTGGAGCCTCAGCTTGAGGCCATCCTTCCTTCCCCACCCCCCACCCCCAACTGGCAGGGCTCTCAGATTCTCAAATTACCTAGGACTTACTCATCTGTGTACATGTAGCACCCCTCTCTTTAGGATGTAAATGCCTGGAGGTCAGGGACTGCCCCCACCCCCACTCCATCTGTTTCCCCAGAGCCTGGTCAGCAGAATAATTTGAATCTAGCTCTACTAGAGGAAAACAACAGGTACACAGAGAAGTAAATGAAAAATGTATATGAAGTGGGTACAAAATCTTGCAGAGGGTAAATACTAAAAAGAGGCTGGGCAAGGAAGCCTCAATATAAGATGTGGCCCTTGAGCTGAGCTTTGAAGGAAGTGAAGAATTCTAAAAGACAGAGGCAATGAGGGAGTGAATTGCAGACAAAGGAGACACCCTGTACAAAGGCACTGGGGAGATAAAATGGCATGGCCTATACCAAGTAGGTCCATTTGGCTAGAACCTATAAATATATGAGGGAAAGTAGAGTGTGATCAGAAGCCTAAAAAGGCAGGATGGATTCTCAGATTAGGGCTTTTAGTATCCAAGATTTACAGACAACTGACAGAAACACAAATCCAAAAGCCAGGGGGGGGGCAAGGATGGAGAAGTCAGCATTTTTATACAGTGCATACTATGTGCCAGGCACTTTACAAATACTGTCTCATTTGATCTTCATGACAAAACCTGAGAGGTAAATTACCACCATTTTACAGCTGAGAAGCTGAGAAAAACAGAAATTAAGTGACTTGTCCAGCGTCACACAGTAAGTGTCTGAAGCTGGATTTTAACTCCCTGACTCCAGGCCCAGCACTCTGTCCACTATGCCACCTAGCAGCCTGAAACAAACAAAAAGAATAAAAAATTATTAACAACTATATTAAAGAATGCTCAAAGTCAATAATCAAGACAACTCTAAGGATTCATCTCATATTCACCAAAGTGGCAAAGATGACAAAAGATAGAAACACTCAACACTGGAGGTTTTATGGAAAGACAGGCCCACTGATACACTGTTGATGGAGCTGTGAATTTGTACAACCATTCTGGAAAGCAATATGGCACTCTGCAAAGAAATCAACCATACTCTTTGACCCACAGATTCCACTGCTAGCCAGACACACCAAACAGTCACTGTTTAAGAAGAAACTGTTAAGGTCAGATTGACCAAAAACAGCTAGAGAAGCACCTTTTGTGGCAGCAGAGGACTAGAAACAAAAGAGACCCCCATAGATTGGGGGAACAGCTAAATTGTGGCTTGTGAATGTCATGAAATATTACTTTGCTATAATAAAAGTGTGAATATGATGAATATATACAGAGAAGCATGGAGAGACTAATGAACTGATGCAAAATGCAGGTAGTGGCCAAGAAAACCAAGAAACAATGATTACAACATGTAAACGAACGAAACTACAAAACAATTAAAAACAAATGTTGCAAAATTACAAAAAGTATAACATGCAAATTAATTTCCAACATAGGGAGGAGGCTGGAGTAGAGAGAGAGTCCAGTACTGAACTCAGAGGGGACATGCCTGGGTGGCAGTTTGCTCATCTGCAAAATAAAGATCTCCAAAACCTGTTCCAACTAGACTACACAGAGTGAAAGCCCAAATACACACATCAGCAATGTCATAGGCAGTTTACATTTCGGGAGTCCTTCATATCCATTTTCTTATCTGATCATATACAAGTTTTATAAGGCAGGCACTTCTTAAGTACAGGTTCTTGTCTCCACCACCTAGATATAGAAACAGAACTCAAAGGACATCAAGGACAGAACGCTTCAAACCACTCAGAAGAGAAATGAAAACCAAAACAACCACCCTGAGCTTTCACCTCACACTCAAGGAACTGATGGGAGCATGAGGAAGATGGGAACAGTCAGTGAGGGAGGCAATGTGGAAAGATAGGCACACTAATGGAACTTCGAATCACTATAACCATTTTGAAAAGCAATTTGTAATTATGTAAATAAAGTGACTAAAATATCTGTATCTCTTAAACCAGAGATTCCACCCCAACAACGGAAGCCACTGTTAAGAAAGTCCAAACCAATATACGAAAATATTTACAGCAGCATTTTTGTGATAGGAAGCACATGGAAACAAAGTAGATGCCCATCAATCGGGGAATGGCTGAACAAACTGCCACAAATGAATGTCATGGAATATTGCTGTACCTTAAGAAAGGAAGTATATGATGAATACATGGAAAGATCTACCTTAACTGACACAAGGTCAGGAAAATAATATATAAAATGACTACAACAACATAAATGGAGAGAACCACAAAAAACAAATAAATTAAAGTGGTTAGTTATAAAATTACAAAGAACAAACATGGCTCAAAAGATATATAAGAAGACATCCCTACCCCATCCCTCTGCAGAAGTGGGAGATGCAAATACCCTGCACATGTTCTCAGACTTTTTGAGGTATTGACCAATCATACAGAGTTCTTTTACCTCCTCTTTTTCAGGGGGAGGGGAAGTGGATTATAAGTATTATTTGTTACATGGAAAAGTTCTCTGGGATAGAAAGGGAAAGTGGGAACACACTGGATGAAATCATGGTGATGTAAAAAACCAAAAGACAGCAATAAAAACCTATTTTTTTTTAATGGATTGATTTGTCCAAGATTACAAAGTCCTTAAATGGCTTTGGACTCCTCATTGAGCCGATGTTATACTACAGCAGGTCCCTTACTAAGGAAACTATTACCTCTCTTTGCACACAGCAATATTATCCAAATACATTCTAAATGTGAAGGCTGTACACTAAGTGCCTAAAATAAAACATGTAGATGCAAAAAAAAAAGTTTACTTTTCTACTTAGGGCAACAAGACCCAATCTGAATACAGTGATTGTCCATGACGGGGTTTGCCAAACTCAAGCGAACAGAGAGCATGGAGCAGAGTGTCAGACTGAGGGCAGGGAGGGGTTACTGGCAGAGTCAGATAAAGTCCTTCCTTACTCAACAAGTTGGAACCCGGAAGGCCTACAGTCTGTGGTCAGTCATGTCAGCACTTCCTGCTTCTATATAGGCCAGCTGGTGAAATATGGCAGACAAGCAGTCATTTCTCCACCTTGCCCTTTACTATGGCAGAATTCTCCATAAGAACAGACCCTTTCAAACTCCAGAACTCAGCTATCTAGAGCAACCTCACCTATCAGGTACACTAGCCTAGAATGTGTGTGTGGGGGGGGAGCAAATCGATGTAGTCAAAAGAGCAGCACACCAGCTCGGTATTTCCTACTTCTTGGGGTCCTCACTAAGAACCGACTTACTATTATTTTGCACACAAACCAAACAAACTCTGTTGCCTGCTTTCCAAATGCACAGCAAAGTAAAAGCAGTAAGTTAGATGAGGAACGGAGGACTGCTACTGGCAGACATGCCAACAAGTGAGAAGTGACTCTAAGCTCCCCGAGGATGAGGTCTACGTCTCCTCCCCATTCCTGGTACCTAGCAGTGTCTAGCCCATGATAGGTACTCAATTGTTGAATGAATGAATATACTAACAGCTGGCAGTCAGGGGACAATCAGAAAGATGAATTTAAAAAACTCCCATGAATTCAAAAAGCACAGAAGTTTAGGACCACTTAGTGTAGGAGCAAAAAGATCTGCATTCTTCCAACAGGCCTTCAACAACCATGAATTTCATACAGTATACTATAGTAACAATTCCATTAAGGAGGATAATCATTAAGAAATTATTAAATCATTTCCTGAACATTCTATAGTATATTTAAAAGTTAGAAAAACACTAACTAGCTGTGTGACTTTGGGCAAGTCACTTAACCCCAACTGCCCTGCCCTTCCCCCTCCAAAAAAAAGAAAACAAACAACAACAATAAGTTAGAAAAGTAGGGAATACAGTCTTTTGAAAAGGTCCAAACAAAATGGCCCAAATATTCAAGTGTAGTACTTAAAGGAGGAAGCCCTCAATTATTTGGAAAGCTAAGCTCTCAAAAATGACTCATTACCCAAGGGCTCGGGACAGAATGAGAATTGGCTTGGACCCTTCCTCCATGATAGCAGCTCCTGCCCACCCAAAAAGAAAAATTAATACAATCACTATAAACACTAACCCAGGAAGAAATTTGCAGACATTTAACCAACCTGCTTTCCTTCACTTGCTATTTCTCTTGGGCTGTATGGAGTGTTCAAGGAGACTAGCACCTCTGGTGTGAGGGCTCCTTTTCAGGCCTGTTTATCCACAAAGATGGTGTCCACCTTCTACCCAAGTGGCTCCAAGGAGTTGTAGCATGTGCAGCAGCTACAGGCCCATGAAAACTTTCTGAGACAGGCTAAATCAGGTTGGTAACCAATAAGCCTCAAACCTATCGGTGAGTCTGGGGGGATGTCTACCCCAAGCATGTGAAGATTGACCCCAGGGGGATGGGCAGACACTGAAGACCCAGAGTCATCTACTGCATCGAGGCCCACAGGCAGGCATGTTGACTTTTGTCCTGCCACTGGACTTCGATAACTCTGGAAGAAAGTGAGGCCGATGGCCTTGTGCATTCTGCCTCACTTAAATCCAACTCGCTCAAAAGTCAGGACATCACCCCATGATTGTCATTTGTCCTGCCGCTGGACTTCGATAACTCTGGAAGAGAGTGAAGCCAATGACCTTGTGCATTCTGCCTCACTTAAATCCAACTCGCTCAAAAGTCAAGACATCACCCCATGATTGTCATTTGTCCTGCCACTGGACTTCGATAACTCTGGAAGAGAGTGAGGCTGATGACCTTGTGCATTCTGCCTCACTTAAATCCAACTCACTCAAAAGTCAGGACATCACCCCATGATTGTCATTTGTCCTTTTTGAAAATGAAGGACAAACAACAATTTCTTTTCTCAAAAGAGGAGAGTGTAAAAAATTTGGCAAAAGATGATCCTGAACTATTGGGAAAGAAGAGATTGTGAAAACACGGGCTTCAGAGTCAGGGCCCTGCTATAGCTCATCTGATCCCACCTTCTCCCCAACCTCTCATTTTCCATCAGAGGAAACTGAAGCTCAGAGAAGGCAATGATTTGTCCAAGAGCACGCAGGTAATAAATGCCAAAGCTGACACTGAAAAACACGTCCACACCCACAGTGAACCCCACGCACTGCTGCCCAAACCTTAAAGTGCTTCTTCTTTCAATGAAAACCAGCCCTAAGATCGCATGCAAAATACATTCGTTTTCCCATATCAGTATTAATGGCTCAAAGTTTGTATTCTGATGACTCCAAAAACAGAACCATCATATGCCACTATTTAAACATTCTGTTTGAATTTAAGATTTAATTAAAATGGCCACAAGTTTTGTTTTGTTTTTTTTAATAGGAATAAAGACTGAATTTCCTCAGAAACTATTACAAATTCATTCTGACACAAAAGTAATGCAAACAAATTTACTACTTCAACTTGGTAATTCGGTTTCTATTTCTTTTCTTTATGTCACATTCAAAATGGTAAAACAAGAAAACAAAAGAACTACAACTATGTCACAGAGAGATGACAGGAAAGGTGACATTTCTCAGGGAAGGCTTTGAGGGGGTGGTAAATGAAACAACTGACAAGTTGTCTCTCCAAAATGAAATGGCACTTAATAGAGAACATTTGAAAGGGGAATGGGATAACACAAAATCCATAATAATAAATTCAATTCAACAATACTCATTATTAACCTCACATTTATGTTGGGCATTGGGAACACAAAAATGAAATAAGGCACAGATCCTACTCTCAGGAAACTTAAGGTGGGGGATGTCAATGGAGAACAAATGTCAAACAAACAAAAAAAGGTTTCCATGTCGAAAAGGGTAAACTGACAAAAAAAGATCCATTGGAATGTATGGGCAACATGCTCCTAACCTAGATCTTTAACAGAGATGAAGGCAGATTTCAGCCCTCCCTATATAAGCTGAAACTGCCTCCCAATGAGACTGTCCACAAGTAGAACATATTTTCGGGAAGGAATGAATTCTCCATCACTCAAAGACAAGAAGCCAAAGCTGATGACCACTTTTCAGGGACACTTTTGTGAGAATTCCTGTTCAGAGAAGAGCTGAATTAAATGACCATTGAGGTCCCTCCCACCTTAAGTTCTATGACTATGTTCTGAAAAGAAATCTTCTCAAGTGACATGACATTTCTTTTTTATGGAGGGACCTGGGTATAATCAGCTTTCACTGAGGACAGAATCCTCTTCATTCCACCTCCTTTGTATTGCCTGATGTGTGGGGGGCTCCAAGGCTCAAATCTCATCCTCTGCTTTCTTCCCATGCACCCACAGCTCTGCACAGATGACACCTGAATCTGCAAAGCCAGTGCTGGCGGCTACCTCAGAAGCAGCTCAGAGTCACCCTACCCAAAACTAAATTCAGTGTCTTCCCTAACTCCCCTATTTGTGGAGAGGGCTCCACCATCCTGCCCATCACCCAGGAGCAAAACCTCAGCCATCTTCACTCTTCTTGGCTTCCACATCCTGTCCAATCTGCCTCCAAAACACCTCTGTGCAGGTGCCTCCTTCTCACCTGACCCAAGCCGCAGCCACAGCCTCCACCCTCTCTCTTCTCCAAGCCATCCTTCACTGGCTGCCGAGATGATCTCCATGTAACCATGTTACTCTCTTCAAGAAGCTTTGGAGACTCCCATGACCTACAGAACACAACACAAACCCTTCGTCTGCACTGCCAGCCCCTCATGGAGCAGGCTGTGGCCAATGGCTCCAGACTGACTCCACCTGACTGCTCACCTTCACACAGGTCACTGTCCAGGTGATCTGGCCTGGTGGCCATTCCCCCTCCTTCTCTCCCTCCCTCCCCATTCCTGTCCTCTTCCGTACTTCGGTCCCTACAAGAGGCTGTTCAGGATTCCCTCAGCTCACCTGTCACTTTGTATCAACTTTCCACAGAGTCTGTATTTACACATCCTTTCTCCATCCCTACCACCACCCAGGAGAAATGGGAGCTCCTTGAGAGGCAGAATTGTTTCTTTATTTTCTTGGCTTTCTTCTTTTCCAACAGCTCTGGGACAGTAGCACACAGGAGGGACTAGAAGCTGGCTGTACTGAACCCGTCTCCCATCCTTGC
>NW_027186383.1:9109329-9128149 GCF_028583685.1 Petaurus breviceps papuanus
TCTCTCTCTCTTTCCCTCTCTCCCTCTCACACACACACTCTCTCTCGCTCTCTCTCACACACACACACTCTCTCTCCCTCCCTCTCTCTCTCTCTCTCTCTCTCTCACACTCACACACACACACACTCTCTCTCTCTCTCTCATTTTATTCATATCACCAAAAATAAAGTAATACTATGAAGTAATATAATCTCCAGCCACCTGTCAAACTAGGAGAAAACAAAACTTCATTCAGTCATAAGCTATAAGAGGAGCCTTCTTCATTCACTGTGTGCCTCCTCATGGAAGTCAGATTTCCAAAGAGAGAGAAAGTATGCAGTATAGGATAACAGGGAAGCAAAAATTCCTATCTTCTCTATTCAAGGGGAACATTATCATTATTAAATTGTAAAAAAATAAAATGACTCATAAAACTGAGGTTTTTCATATATGCTGCAAAAGTACGAAGACTGAGTTTTCACTTTTACTTATTGTTATGATAAAAAAAAATCAGATTCAAATTATAATTCTTTCTCAGACATCCAATTTAAAATGTCCATGAAAAGACCTGGAGCCTAAGGAAGAACCATGCTTTCCGATCTCTGTGAAACCCTGGGCGACTCACTCCTACTTTCTGGGTCTCAGTACCCTCCTCTGTGAGGTACCTTCCTGCTCTAAAACACAATAGTTCTCAGTGATTACAAAGTCTCTGGGATAGGGCCTTCACTGTCATTTCGAGTGGCGTATACTCATGATTTACTTGTACTGCTTATTCCAATTCTCAACCTAAATAACCAAAAAGCTCTGTAGCTCGCAGACTGTGGTGACTATAAGCGCATCAAACAGGATTACTTCTTCAGTGAAATGCTATATGATGCCTACCCTACCCCAGCAGAACATAAGCTATATAAGGGCAGGAATTTGTTTTTTCAACTTTTACCTTTCTATACATAATGTAGGAACTTGTGATGCTGGGAAAGACTCAATTGAGGAAACTTGCCCCCATCAATGTTGCTGGTACCTTTTCCCATCTCTAAAGCCTTGAAGAACTAACCCAAAGGTTCACTCAGGGTCACAGAGGCAGTAAGTGCCCATTTAAGCCTTGAACTCAGGTCTCCCTGGTTCCAAAGTCAGCTCTCCATCCACTACCCAAGGTTTGACTGACTTGTTCCAAAGAACCCTTAGCATGATGCCAACACACTTTAAATTATCAGTGTAAAAAGTGCATGGAAACATTCAAGAAATTAGTTTTGAAAATCAAAGAAAAGCTGTAAATTAAATCATCAAGAATAAACTGGGGCTACTAGAAAAGGGAGTAATTCTCTCATTTGGAACATGAGGTGAATCAAACACCTAACTCAATGATCCTACTACCATTAACTGAATGCCTGCATATACAAAGACCGATACACTAAGAGTTGTGACATATGCCAAAATAAAAAACCAAAGGAGAAGCAAACACTGCTATGTTTAAGATGGAATGCCTTGTTCAAAGGAGAGAACCCAAAGGGTGGAGCCTGGGACAGCTTAGTTTTTCTACTCCATGAGCACAGATGACAAAAGCCCTGGGAGCAGTGCCTCCAGGCACCACAAAGGCCTATGTAGGCTGGCAACTGCAGAGCTGCAGTCACAGTAGGGAAATGCAAGGTGTAGAAATTCAAACATATCAGAATTCACTTATGGTCACTAATGGATTTAATCAAGGCAGAACATTTTGTAAAGTGGCCAAAACAGTACTCGACTGGGAATCAGGAACCTGCCACGATCTATATGGCTTGATAACCACTGACAGTCACTCTACCTCTAGGCCTGTTTCCTCATATGTCAAAGGAAGGAGTTGGATGGACTAGATTATCTAGCTCTCAGGTCCCTCTTGAAGCTCTACTATTTGATAATTCTACAAACCAGCCTTAACAAGAGAAATGTCAATAGAACACTTCCAGGGAATCAGATAATTTGATTTCTCTGCATCTCTATATTAACTGATCTTTGACACAGTCTTTTTTTTTTTTTAATTGGAGAGGGGAGGAGAGAAAAGTTGAGGTGAATACTACATAGCAAAGTTAATACTACAGTTTAAAAAGCAAGCAACAGTTGAAAATTCAGTAAAGATTTTTATAGTTGCAACTTAACTAAGATCAAACCGAGAATCAAATGTATAATTTGAAGGATTTTATCAAAAGAATGAAGAAATTCTACATTGTTGGAATTTCTCAACATAGTCATGTATTGATATAGTCCATGAAATCATCTATCAATATGAAATAACAGGTCTGGTTCCTATCCAACATCACATTTTACTGGTCCTCAATATAGCATTGAAAAAAAAGCATCTGTCCATGCTTTTTACTGCCCCCTCCCAAGAAATGATCATTAAAACCTGAAAGATAAAAATTACGTGTTCTCAATCCTCCCAATGAGTCAACCAATGAATGAAAAGGCACTTATTATGTGCAGGTACACTGGGGATACAAATGAAAAAGTAAATCATTTGTCTGAAAATACTTAAGCATAGTCATACAAACGTACCATGTGAAAAACTGTGTTAATGTTTAAAGTTAAACATTACCTTAGATTCTCTGCTTCCTAGGAAAGTCAGACAGTCACCTCCCCAGGAGGCCTTTGCTGGTGGTCACTCTGCCCTCCCCCAGCCCCAGCTGCCAGGGCCATCCCACCTGCACTTTCTTTGTGTTCTGATCTATATGTGTGGGCTCTTCCGTAGAATGAAAGCTCCCTGTGGGTAAGGAATGTTTTTGCTTTTTCACTGGATCCCCCGTGTTTGGGGGCTAAGTCCTCACTAAATGTTTGTTGGTTAGCAGACATCAACAGCTGACGTAACTATGCAGGAATTATCTCCTGCTACGTATCAATCTGAAAGGTGACGCAACACAGAAAACTCTTACGGAGGGCACTCACTGCCTTAGTGCAACCATCCCTCATTGTATCTGTTCAACTGGCTAACTGCTTCAGCAGCCTCCCTGTCATCCCCTCAATCCTCCTTCCAAGACAAAAAGACAAGAAAGCTCAGTGGGGGAGGAAGTGACACCTGTAGGGAGCTCAGGAAATGCCAGAAAGAGTTATTAATGGCAAGCTGACAAGCCTTCCCACCCCCCACCCCAAGATATGTACACCATCCTATCCATATATCCATCTGGTTCAAAAAGATGTTCGCTTCCATTTCTCCAACATCTGCCACCAAAGGCTCTTCAATCAATCACTCCAAATTCTGGATGCAGAAATTCACAATTCACTCTACTCTGCTCCCAGGCTAGGAAAGCTGGCAAAAAATAGTGACCAGGCAGTAAGTGAAGTAATCATTAGTAGTGCAGTTATTAGCTCTTTGGAGGACACACAGGACTGCACTTGCGGCAGGAATACCTGGAACTCAAGTGCTGTTTCTGGCACACGCCAGCAACACCACCACAGGCAAGTCACTTAGCTTGGAGATGTCCCAGGCAGCTCTCTTAAAATCTGAGATTACAGACAAGTTGCCTGATGGGAGTTTCCACACCAGGCGTTCCCTACATTGATGAAATCACAGGTTAAAAGGGACAGAGAACAAGAACCAATCTGTAGCTGGTTTACTCAAAGGAAGTCCCCCTACATCAGCCTTACCCTCTCCCATGAGAGTCAAAAGTGAGGAAGGTAACTGAATTACTATGCATGTGTGCACACAATGCACACGCACAAACGCAATTCAGTCCTTTACAGCTCAAAGAGATCTAGCTGCACCACTCCCCAGGAAACAAAATGAGTCATAAGCAATTTAATACATGGGTTTAAAAAGTTGTACCTCTCCCAACCCCCACCATTTTATCAGCTCACCAATGTTTAACCAGCTCCACACACCTTTGCCCAAGTGTCACATTCTTATTTCTGCAAGGCACAGGAGTTCATCGACAAAGTCAAATTCACAAAAAAGTAACAAAAAGAAAGGAGCTACAAAAGAGTTTGGTTTGGTTTGTTTGTTGTTTTAAATAGTAGCATAGAAAAGAAGACTTGAAATAAGGAAAGAGTGAGGAACAAGAAAAAGACTCAAAAGGGTAACTGGAAATGGAAACAAAGTCATCTATCCATCCCTAGGTTTGCTTTAGGATTTGACAATATGAATTAGGACTAATTCGTAAGGTTAAGCATAGGAACATGAGCAGCGTGAGTATAACCTAGGTGAGGGGAGAAAAATATTCACAGTTTTCTACTATTGAGAGCACTGCTCATAAAGCCACCCAAAAAAAGTTACAAGGAAAAATATTTACAAAATATCCTCAAGCAATACAGGCTATTTCTGAGGTAAATATAAATTTTTAGAGAATGCTTACAGTTAAATAAAACCAAGTTACAACACTAAGTCAAGTTTTAATCAATTTCTTCAAGTTTTAACATGGTGTTTTTAAACTAAGTTTTCAAAAACTTATACCTAAATTGTATTTTCTACACTCTCCTTTTTTATTTACAATTTGTCCATTTAAATAAATGAGTTCAACTTCCCAGTTTAGAAACGATAAAAAAATTAGTTAAACTGGTCAGTTTATAATTTAAGGTATATAATGAACTCAAATGAACTACCTTGAAATTAAACTAGAAACCTGTTTCGTTGTCCAAGTAATTAATCATTTAATTTTCACCAGAAATGCTGAAATATTTAAATTTCTAAAAGTGTTTAGTTTCATAATTCTCTAACCTTTTAGTTTTAAATTTTCATATATGGCACAAAAACTGTATAATCATAATTCTATATGATTTTAATCCATATGGATGGCCCTATTTTTAAGGGTCTTTAAAAAGGAAAAAGCTGAAACACACAGTCCACAAATATATGACACTGGCCCAGAAAGCTGTTTTTATAGCTGCACTGGTGTTTTACACCCCAATGAGGTCTATTCCAATAGCTGATAACTTGCACCCTATAAACTGATATAATCATGTTCCTTATGAAGTCAAAATTAAAAAAAAAAAACAGGTCCTGAATACAAATCCTTACAGATAAGGAAAATGGGAAGTTACTTTCAAGTCACATATGCATGTGTGTCAACATCAGTCTAGCTTCATAAATATCAAAATCCAAAGAATTACAGGGAGCTTTTAAGGGCATTCTCCCTCGGTCCTGTCAAAAAATCATTTTTTCACTTACTAGCCATTACTAAACAACTCAAAGACAACCAACTAATATGAATTTGTAAAACCAAAGGAAATCAAACTCTCTTTCAAGGAGGTCACCGTCTAGAAGCTAAGGACATTTGTTAAGTTATCTACCAAATGCTTTGGAAAAACCTAAGTACAAACTTTATTAACTTTCACTTCTAACATGAAACTACAAACATACCACTTTACAGTAAAAGTCAACTTATAATGTTATCTTCTTTGTGCAAAAATTATATTTATGTGTAAATTTTTATTCCAGGATAAAATATCCTTAATGATAACACATCAATTTATTAAAAATGCTACCACACAATACCCCAAATAGCTCAGTAATTCAAAAACTCAAAGGCATCGATTCCTGTGTGATTAATTATATCTTTTAGTAAAAACAGGAACAAAAATGGGGAGCTGTCAAATGAGCATATTCATTTATACACAAACTTCCGTGCATTTCCACAAGAGCTTGACACCTTCAGAAAACACCTTTTGAACAGCTCGGTCTGGACAAAGTCACTTGCATTTGGAAGTAAACCACAAAGGTGATTCACCCCATCACTAGTGGGCTCTACCTGCATTCCATCCCCTCTATATCTAAATGAGAAGAAGTCAGCACCAAGCTGGGCCTTCTTCCACAGATCCACCCTTAATTTGACGCTGTTCTCCAACACCGCTAAGTGCTGGTAACGAGGACAACAGAAAAATGTCTCAGTCTCTGCCCTCAAGCAGCCGGCTCTCTCCCTGGGGACACGAAGAACGGACCCCTCCAGACAAACCAGGGGGGACAGCGCTGACCCAAAGGGGGCTGGACGGCTGCCCAGAGTCCTGCCAAGGGGTGGCCAGGCCTTCTGGAAGCGCTCCCAGGCCCACGCCACCTCTTTCCCGGCTCACTGGGGGCTGACAAGCCCAAACACCCCGCGGGCTTCATGGTTCAACCCGGAGCCTTTGATTAAGAAAGAAGGGAGAAAAGCAGGGCTTCCTGCCCACCCAGCTCGGGGCCAGCGCTCCGCTGCCAGGAAGCTCGCCGAGGGCCCCGGGCTGGCGTGGGGCAGGGGACGGAAGGGCCCCTCACCCGGAGCCCCGCTCTAGACCTCCCCCCAGCCCGGCTGGGCTCCGCGTCCCCGTCACCGGGCGTCCCCGCCGCCGTGGGTCGCCCTGCTGCCCCGCCTGCAGCCTCCCCGCCCCCGACCTCCCCCCGTCGGCGCCCAGGCCGCAGGCCTCCGGCGGGGCCGGGCCGGTGGGGCCTGGGTCTGCGCGGGCCTCTCGGCGGGCGCCGCGGGGGGGGGGGGGGGGCGGCCGGGCCCGGGCGGTCACTCACCGGGCTAGGGCCGGGCCGGGCCGGGCCGGGCTCTCCTCGGGCTCCTCCTTTTCCTCCTCCTCCTCGTCCCCGCCGCCGTCCCCGGCCCCGTCCGCGGCCCCGGCTCCGGCTCCGGCTCCGGCCTGGGCGAAGCGCTGCGGCGGCGGCGGCGGCGGCCCGTCCGGTGCCCGCGGCGCGGCTCGGGGCCCCTCCGTCGTCGGCCTCCCGCGGGCTCGCGGGCTCGGGCTCGGGCTGGCTTGGGCGGCCCCGGGGGCTCCGGCTCGCGGGCTCGGGCGGCGCTGAGGGGCCTCGGGCTCAGGCTCGGGACTGGGCTTCGACTCCGGCTCCGGCTCCGTCTCTCAGGCCTCGCCGCTCCCCACGCCCCGCCCCCAGCCCGGCCCGGCGCAAGCTCTGCGCAGCCGCAGTGCGCAGTCGCCGTGCGCCGCGACGTCCGCTCGCGGCGCCGTGCTCCCGGCCGAGGGGCGGGGAAGCCCGGGAGCCTCGGCCGCCCCCCACAGGCTTGGAGGACCCACGGAGCCCGAGCCGGCGTGGGGGAGGGTGGCGAGGGCAAGAGCGAGCAAGTGCGCGTGCGCGGAGTGCTCTGCGGGAGCTTGCGGAAGCCGGGGCCGGGGCTCACTTGTGTGCGCGCCCGGGCAAGACCGAAGCCAAGCGGCGCCCCCTGCCCTCAGGCTGCTTACGTTCCGTTCGTGCCAGTGCGTTCCAGGCTCCGCTCCCGGAGCCGAGCAGACCGAGCCTTGCAGCAGCCAGCATTCTCCTGGCTCGTTTCGGATCCCGGGGGCAGGCAGGCTCCTCGGAAGGAGGCCTCCGCGTGACCGTGGGCTAGTCCCCTCACCCTGTGTGCCTCAGTTTCCTCATCCGTCCGATGAGCTGCAGAAGGCCACGCAAAGCTCTGCGGCATCTGCCCGGAAGCCCGCAGCGGGGCCGCGGAGTCCGATGAAGCCCTCCTGCCTCGCGCAGTCCGAGCGCGCCGCTGGGAAGGCCCTTCGGGGCCTCGGGCCCAGCTCCTCGTCCGCGCCTCGCGTCGGAGGAAGCGCCCGGCAGGCTGCGGCCATTGGGCCGGTCTTCCGAAAGAGCGAGCGAAGGACGCGATGCCCTTCCCTGCTAGCTCTCTCCTTCAGAGCCACCCCGCGAGCGGCCGTCTGCTGTGCTGCCCCGTTTGGGGGTTTTCTTCGAAGAGATGCTGTCGGGGCTTGCCGTTTTTACAGATGAGGAAACTGAGGCAAACCGGGTTAAGTGACTTACTCAGGATGGCACAACTAGCAGGGCTACTGCCCTACCGACTGACGGCTGCTGTGGTGGAGACTGCCCTACTCGGAGACACTTGACTTTATAAAAATATATATTTACTTATTTTTCGTTTTCAACATTCACTTTTATAAGATTTTGAGTTTTAAATTTCCTCACCCCAAGAAGGCCGGCAATCTGATCTAGGCCATACATGCACAATCGTATTAAATATATCTCCACATCAATCATGTGGTAAAGAAGAATGAGAACAAAAGGGAAAAAGGGGGAAATGATCGGCTTTGATCAGTATTCAGACTCAGCAGTTCTTTCTCTGGATAGATGCTTGGATGCTTGCCTTCTGTTCCTCAATTCTTCAAATCTTCTAAACTATGAGGGAGCAGAGTGGGGAGAAGGGATGCCCTGTCTCAGTCCCAGCCTTGGATCCAGTCTCCTTTTTCCCTCACGCATACACATACCTAGGCCAGAGGGCCATTGAACCTCAAAGGATCCAGAAGATTTGGGATTTCTGATCAGCATCAGGAGCCTCATCCCCGGAACAGCTGATGGCAGTGTCTCCATCAGGAATGGAAGACAGATTGGACAAAGTCAGATCCAAGACTCCACTAAATCTGAATGCCGATTAAAGCGTGTTTTTTATACTTTCGTTATTATTCTTGCATTTTTTTGGTCTGCCTTTTCATTTGCAAAGTGACTAATATGGAAATGATTTGCATGATGGAACATGTGTAATCTGCATCAGACTGCTCCCCTTCTCAAGGAGGGGGGCAGGGAAGAGAATAGACGGGGAAAGGGAACGGACACTCCAAGTTTAAAAAAAAATGAATGTCAAAATGTTTGGTTTACACCTAATTGAGATTTTTTTTAATTATATGTAACAAAGACTAGGAGCTCCTCTGAAAAGCTCTCCTATACCCAAGGGAAATATCTTGAGGACTCTAGTGAAAGGAGTTCACTTTGCAATCTGTTCACTCTAAGCTTGAGTCCACCTCGCCATGGACTCTGTATGTCCCAGTGGGAGAGCATAAAACAGACTTTTGGGGAGGAGACAAGAATGTTTCCTACTCACACCACCTTAGTAAATACCTTTTTCTAAAAACTAATTAAAAGCCTAGATGGACAATTAATATCAACTCAAAATCTTGAAGGAAAGCATGCTAGTGACAGGCATAAGCTATAGTGCTAGGAAAGACCCTTCATAACCTCTCAGGATGCTTCTAGAAACTGAAGGGAAGCAAGAGTAGCTGTGCTATGGGGGTCTAGGCTGCCAATGGGAATGGGGGCTGGGAGAGCAAGTCTGGCACATATACTCGTGTATACAGATATAGAGATGTGCATGCGGGGGGGATTATGTGTGTGGGGGGGGTGTATGTATGTATGTGTGTGTACATGTGTGGTATAGGGTAGCTATCTATTTCCTACACACAGAAGAAATGCTAAGAGATCCAAAAGATTCAGTATATATTGACTAGGCAAGCAAATAGTTATTCACAATTTATAACGACTGTTACCTGCTACTGAGAGTTTGAGTTATAAAGATTGAAACACAGAGCATCTAGAGGAACTGCAGAATAGACGTTGTTTTATTTCACCTTAATTTCACACTGTCCAATTAATTCCTTGTCTTTGTCTTTTGGCAAGTCAGGACAGGGCTTGAGCTCAGCCTCTCATCAGCTGTCATCTCTTACACAGAAAATCTCCTTACACCAGTCAGCTCCAATCAACAGACTCCAGAACCCCCAACCTCTGGCATACATAAGGCTGCCTGTCTACCAAACTGAACATGTTCAGTAAGTACATCTCAGGAACATTATTCAATCACCTACAAACAGGCTGCAAAAACAAAAACAAAACCCCACAAAGCAGAAGAAAGAGCCAACGGTTCAGCTAGCTGAACTCGAGCTCTAGCTGCCACTCTGCCCAAGGTGGAAGCGCTACTGTAGATTTGGGGGAAAGAATCCATGCCTCTCCTCTACCCCTTGAAATAGAGGATATCAGTTAACATTTCTGTGATGGCTTAAGATTTGCAAAGTACTTTAAAGACTTTGTCTCATTTGAACCTCACGACAACCCTTGGGAGAACTACTTTTATTCAAACACACCCATTTTCCAAATGTGGACATTAAGGCACTGAGAAACAAAATGACCTGTGTGTGGAGGAGGGTGGAAGGCCAAGCCAGGTCTTGCTTATTCTCCCAGCTCTGTTCACTTCACTCCACATCAGTTCTTAACGGCCTTCCTGTTTTGCTCTGAACTCATCACGGTCACTCTTTTCCACACTGCAATACGATTCCATTCTGTTTATCTACCAGGGTTGTCCAACCATTCTTCTGTCATCGGACACTCACCTTCCCGGGGTTTTTGCTACAACTCACTCTCTTTAGATGGAGACAAACTGTCAAACATTTTCTCCCTTCGTCTGCTTGGAGTAAAGTGGGAATGGGAGAGAGGAGGATTTCGCTTGGGGGTCAGCATTTTTCTGAAGGCCCTCCCAGCTGTCTCTAGAGCTGATCACGGGCTTCTGCTCTAAGCCTTTTTCTCCATCTCCCATTTCTGACCTTTCTCTGTTGTGTATGTCTCTTTCTAATTCTGTGTCCCTTTTCCCCTTCTGTCCTGTCTTTCTTACCTCCCGACAGATCTTTCTAACTTTCTCTCTGGTTCCATTTCTCTGTTTGCTTATGACTGTCTCTGTCTGTGTCTCTCTCAGTCTCTGTCTCTTTCTTTGCTCCCTCCAACCCATAACCAACCCCCTCGAATGCCCCTAGATAGATCCTGTCCAGTCAGCCACAGCCCCCAGGGGAGCAGGCTGTATCAAAGGGGTTTCAACCATTCCCACAGTCATCTCTCCCTTGTACCAGAAGGCCCAGAGAAAGAGTGCCCAAGGGGCCTATGGGGATACTTCCAGTTTTCTCTGAGTTGGCCTTGGGCATTCCATACTAGCTTTGAGATGCTTGGGCTCATCCTGGCTGTGACTTCCTTGCTGTTATCCCTTTAATCAACCTCATAGCTTATATTTTCACCCTGCCCCCAAGTATTTAGGCTCTTATCACTACAAGCCCAGGGTACCTCCAGGTCCTCCTACCTGGTCTCCCAAATAATAGATAAACTAAAAAAAAAAAAAATGTATTAAGTCCCTACTATGCAACAGGCACTGTGCTAGATCCTGGGGAAACAGACACAAAAAGCAAATAGTACCTGCCCTCAGGTCATTTCTATTCTATTGAGGAGGAAATATGTAATATAGAAGCATAAAATAGACATGAAGGGATTTGGGGGGGGGAGCAGAACTAGATGGGGAGGGTGTAGATCAGGAAAGAGCGATCTCCAGCCCCTTGACCATGGTGGCCATCCAATGCTGCCTCTATATTTTACAGATAAGGAAACTGAGGCTCAGGGGGATGAAATAGCACCATGTGTACCATTCTGCCTCTCACTTTGTTCTCCTTGGAGTAAAGGGCAGAAGTGGCCCAAGGGGGCAGTTGCCAGGAGGCAGCAAGAGTCCCTACTATCTGGGGCAATTCCCAAAGTGGCCTGGGAGGCAGGAGGTGAGCAGGCAGCTGGACAGCTCCCATTCCATGATGGAAAAGAGGGGATTCTCGTTCAGGCATGGGTCTGCCCCGCTGGCCTCTCAGGCCCCCTCTGCATCTGAGATTTCAGGATTCTGGGAATCCATCCTCTCCTAGACCCTGTGCACCCAGAAGCTCACACATTCTACCAGCCTCTGAAAAACTTTTGATGGACTGGCAGGGTCAAGGAAAGTCCCCTTCAGGAAGCAGGACTTGAGATAGCCCTGGCAAGGATGGCAGGAGGTTGGGACCAGGCCCCAGGGGAGGGGCAGGAGTTTACTGAGGAAAGGCACAAGTCTGCACTTTGGGAGCTCTGCAGGATTATTAGAGGGCTCAGGGAAGCCTTAAATTAGACTGGGCAGCTGTGCTGGAGCTCCTGGGCACCTGGATCTCTTATCTCCCTGCTCTGGTTTCAGAGAACACAAGATTGTGCCAGGGGCACCTTGACCCAGTGGGCTAGGACAGACTGATTGGGAAGGGGGGGGGCAACTTTGGGTCTGGCCCTTGTACCAGAACCACCCAAAAGAACTCCAGTCCGGGGTGAGGGCTAGGCCTCAGCCTCCCCTCCCCCCTTTCATTTCCTCCTTACTCCTCTCCTGGGCAGAGGCTGTGGGTACTGGCAGGGTGTGGGCAGAATGAGGACATCCTGTAGAAGGGGAACAGCTCTGGCAAGCCCGCTTCTGGGAGGCCCTGGCTAAACTGTCAAGTTTTCCATCTGAGAAGCATTCATGAGATCCACCACCCTCCCCCTGCAAAACAAACTAAACCCAACCCAGCTCATAGCCCATCCAGCAGCTGACCATTGGACTGTTCTCTTTTATCTGCTCTGAAATTCCCAACCTTAAACCTACTAAGGCATTAGCTATGGAAGGCAGGGATGTTGTCTCCAGAAGGCCCCTAAGGAAAATGGATTAGTTAAGTGCTACAACTCATCAGCTGGAATGAACAAGGAAGTATAGTGGAAAGAAGGCTGCAAAGGGGTAATAGAGGGAGAGAAGATTAGCCCCGAAGCCACAGTCAGGGGTTCCTGCCTCAGCCTCCTTCTGCTTGGACATCTGACAGGACTGAGCTGAGCCCAGGCTGAGAGGAACAGGAAGGGTGAGGAGCTGGTGGTACTGGAGGCAGTGCCTCCTTGGGGAACCCTGGGCCTTCCTGGGCCTCGGTGTCCTTGTACAGAACAAAGGATGGGATGAGGTGATTTCTCCATCCCTTTTAGCTCTGGCCTGGGCCCCTAGGGCCTTGGGCTCCTGAGGCTCTGTGTGATCTGGCCCTCCTACATGGGTCCAGACCATTTCTGAAGCTCACATTTGAGGGGGGCCGCAGCAGAAGTGGAGCCCAGAGCAGAAGCATCCTCAGCTGCAGGGACACCCCCTTGGAGATGTCCCATCTAAGGAGAAGGGAGCACTCCCAGAATTTGACTTCGGCTTAGCCCTAGGACCCAGTCCAGTACCCAGGCCTAGCAAGGAGCAAAGTTGGGACAGAGAGACTTCCACCAAAGCCAGGAATCTGCAGGAGACTTGTGATCCTTGAATTGTTTTATGTCTGACTCTTCAAGAGAGAGACTTGCAAGGATGGAATCTGGAGGTGGGGAGCAGCTGGCCTGGGTCAAAGGCCAGGCAGCTGGCACGGAACATGGGCTGGGATCTGAAACCTTTCTGGACTCTGCCTTCCTCTCTCACAACATTAGTGTGGGTGGGGATGGGAAGTGGCAGCAAGTGACTAAGGCAAAAACATTTGGTCCCAGCTGCTCTGGGTCAGGAACAGGAGAACAGGCCAGTGTAGCATTATCATTAACTTGAGCTTGTAAAGTAGAAGGTGGCTGCTACCTTGAATTCTAGGGGCAACCTAGTCAGTGGTTCCTTATACAGCCCTAGGCTCTGAGACCCCTCTGGCATGCTTTCTATTAATAATCAGTCAGTACACTCAATTAGATTTTAGCAAAGGCATTTACTAAGATGCAAGAACAGCTGGTACCAAATATTCTCCCCAAAGGCCTGAGGCTCACTCTCTCATCATGACATACAGCAACCTCGGGCAGAGTAGGCCCTGAGTATGAGAGCAGTGAAACACACACATAAGGTACGCATATTGCAAAGGGGTCTTTTGCAACTCCTGGTGCTTTTGGAAATCTTTCCCCCTTCAAAGAATCTTCTTGCATCTCCTCTTGAGGGCGTGTCTACGGTATTCTTCTTAGGCATGAGCTTCCTTAGGACCGTTCTTCTCCGTCTCGCTTTTCTGCATACCTCTCCATGGGGCCAGGTCCCAAACTCCTGCCATTCTGGCCAGGGCCATCTCAAGCCCTGCTTCCTAAGGGGGGCCTCCCAGAGGCTCGCTTGCTAGAGCTCTTCGCCTTCTACAGGTTGAGCTCAGCAGTGACCATCACTCCTTTCCTTCTGACCATCAGCCATTGCTACTTCAGCAGCACCAAAGGCACTACTTAGCAGCCTTCCCAAAATCTTTGGATTCTTCAGAACTGACAAGGTTCTTGGACTCTTCCAACTTAGTATATTTGTTTGCTCAAGATCAGGAAAGGGAAAAAACTTCACAAAGAAACAGGTAGCTACGTGCTCAAGGCCACCAGGGCTGGGTAAGGGAATGAAGACAGCTGCCATTGTCTGGTCTAGCTCTCAAGGAAGGAAAGAGGGTGAGTGAATGGCAGGCTCCCTCCTTTGTATACTAACTGAATTCTGCCTCAATAGCCACTCAGGGAGCTCCTCATTATGTCTCATGGCAAACCCCCGAGTCATCAGCTCTTCCAGTCGAGTGGTCAATTAGGAGACTTCATTATGTCCTAGTACAAGGCCTTCAGTGCTGCACAGCTGAAAGCAGGCCCCAAATTCAACATGGTGGATTGGAGCCAAGCAGAGAATATCAGCCAGTGCTCCAAGGAATGGTGCCTAGAAGAGGATTCACCCACATGACATATGATACCGCCGGGGTCAGAAGAGCCTCCTTGGATTAGAATCTCAAGACCATCGCTCGTCATCCATACTTTGTGCACTTGTCTGTAGATGTCTGAGGCCAAGGGTCAGCAAGTCCAGATGAAACACGACCCAGGCCATTGAAGGAACTCTCACAGGTGGCTATTGAACCACATCCTCAGTCTTTGAAAAGTCACAGAAAATGGGTTGGAGAAGGGCAGGTACTGCCTCTGTTTTCACAAAAAGGGAGCATGATAGGATTGGCAAACTATTGATTAGTAGGAATCATTTCAATTCCTGGCCAAAATGAGGGCTTAGGAGGGTAGCACTCATCTTTCTTCTCATAATCCATAGATCATGAGTTCCCATTTCCACTGAATCTCCCCAAATAAATAAGAAGAAAACAAAGTTACTTAAAATTGAATGCTAGGTAAATGACCAGGAAAGTTCCGCCACCACACACAACCATATGTACAGGAGCATGCTGCCTCACAGATTGCCCAGGCACCCATGACAGAGGTGATGCTTGCTGAAGCAGCCTATGCTCCCAAGGGTGCATCCCGCATCCCTGGTGTGGCTTTCTCTATGGAGCTGGGTTTTCATCTGCAAAGCTACCTTTTCCCCAGACTTGCTGTTCAGCTACTTCTCTGCTGAGTTACTGGTACCCTCTACTTTCCCACTATATTGCCACTGCTAAGTGGCTTCTCCCCTAACAGAGTGTTTATAGCTCTTTTGTGAGTTAGACTCACTGCAACGCCCAGCTAGCACACAGCAAATGCTCTCGGATTCAGTGTTCCTTCTTCCTCCACCTCAGTGGAACCTCCCCAGGCCCACTTGATGGTCAGGTTGAGTTGGGTAAGTTCACTGGAACTTCCATGTACCCCCAACATCTATCATGCAAGTCACCAAAACCACTTAGCAACCCAGAAGGAGTAGGGTGGGACTGGTGGCTTTTGTTCTGATCCCTACAGCTGCACCCAAATTACTTCCCTGCCTACAAGAGGATTTAGAAAGAGAAGTCATCACAAGGTGCCAGCATGACTTCATCAAAAGCTGGCCAGGCCAAGCTAACCTTGCTTCCCTTTTTGTTAAGCTCCCTGGGCTAGCAAAGCAAGAGCATGCAATAAACCCAGTATATCTGAGCCAGACATTTTACCAAGTCTTTCTTGTCATCCTCTGGCCAAGATGGAGATATGTGAGCTGTAGGACACTATAGACAGTTAAATTCACAATTGTTTGAATCACTATAACCAAAGAATAGTCATTAATGGATGGTTGAGGAGTTGGAGAGAGGTCTACGGTATCATATGCTGGTGATCTGCTCTATTGTCTTAACCCAGGGGTGGGAAACCTGTGTTCTCAAGGCCCCATGTGGCCCTCTAGGTCTTCAAGGGAGGCCCTTTGGCTGAATCCTGTTTGGCCCTGCGCTTTCTTAATATTTTTTTGTCAACGACTTGAATGAAGGCAAAGGTCAGTCAGCCAAAAGACATTTATGAAGCACCTACTATGCATGACAGTTAGAGATGTGCTCCTATCACAAGTTGACAGTCTCGGTTCTGGGAAAGATAGCTGAATAACGGAGCCAAGCTCCCAAAAGACTATACAGAGCAAAGCAGGTAAGATGAAACACAACGGCCACGTCTACATGCTCCACTTAGGTCCACAAATTGGACTTCACATAGACACATTGCAAGAGGCACGACTGGGCATTTCAGTGGTCTGGAAGCCCATGATAAGTCAGCAACATGACATAGCGGACAAAAGCAGTCACGATGCCCTCAGCTGTGCGAAGGGAGGGGGACCAGAAGGAGGAGGCGCTGGGCTACGTGTAACTGCATTCCTGTCCTCATCGCCGTGTCTGGCTGGGGCGGGGGGGCCCAGCGGACTTACAAAGCTTTTGTCGTCGGTGTCATCGTTCAGGCATTTGCAGTCGTGTCCAATTCTTTGGAGTTCTCCCGGCAGAAATACTGGAGGGGTTTGCCCTTTCCTTCTCTGGCTCATTTGACAGATGAGGAAAGTGAGATAAACAGGGTTAAATGCCCAGGGTCACATAGCCAGCGTCTAAGGTCAGGGCGCTGAGGTGCCAGCATGACTTCACTTCCTTACTCCGGCCTTTGTGCTCTCTCTGTCCACTGCCCATGGAGTTAGGAAAACCTGAGTTTGAATCTGGACTCAAGACATTTGCCAATTGTGTGGCCCTGGGAAAGTCACTTAACCCTGCTCGCTTCAGTTTCCTCCTATGTCAAATGAGCTGGAGAAGGGAATATCAAACCATTCTAGTATCTTTGCCAAGAAAGTCACAAAAGGGGTCACAAAGAATTGGACATGACTGAAGGTGACTCAACAACAAATAACAAAATCATTGGCCTCAGTCTCAACTGTGCCCATCTGTTGTCTCTTCAAGGATGCCATTTTGTAACTCAAATTATGGTATCATTGGCAAGTCATTCCATGAGAAACAATGATAAATCAGAGCTGTCTTGATTAGTGCCTCTAAAATGGGAAGAATTCATTTGCTTACATGGATAGGTTTCCACTCTGGTAAACAATATGAAACCATGCAAAAAAAAACCAAAAACCGGGGGAATGGGGCAGGATGCACTCCAATGTAATAGATCCTTTGGCCAGAAATACCTTCCAGGCTCAGACCCCAAGCAGGTCAGTGATGGACAGAATGTTCCCACATGCCTCCAACTGTCCATGGCATCATTTTTTGTAGTAACCAAGAGCCGGAAACAAAGCAGACACCTGTTGATTAGAGATTGGCTGAACGTATTGTGTTACATGAGTGTGGTGGAATATGACCACACTCAAAGAAACAATGAGTATGAAAGATGCAAAGCAGACCATGGGAAAACTTGTATGAACCAATGCAAGGTGAAGTAGGCAGAAAAACAGGAAAACAGTCTACACAATGACTCCAGCACTGCAGGGCATAGGGACTGGCCCTCCCTCCCCCAATGAGGAAGCTCCCTCTGTCAATGCAGCCCAGGACCTTCTCTCCAACTTCAGGTATGAGAGTGATGCCTAGAGATGAGTGAGAGATTAAGAAACACACCCAGGGTCACCCAGCCAGTACGTGTCAGAAGCCACTCTCGAACCCAAAGATTGCTATAGAATTATAATGAACTCTGTGATCCCTACCCCCTAGGTGGTTATGGTCCTTGTGGATACAGTTCCCCTAACTCTTTCTACTTCACTTTGCATTGGTTCATATAAGTCTTCCCACAAAGCTTCTTTGACCCTGGAGAAGATTTGAAAACAAGGTGCCTCCTTCTCTTCTTTGCAGAGGTGGGAGTCTATGGGTGTGGAATACTGAGTAAGTCACCAGTTGATATGTGGGTTAGTTTTGGTAAACTACCTTTTTTCTCTTACTATTTTATTCTATGTTATAGGAGTATGGGAGCAGGGAGTAGAGAGAAATGTAATCAGAAACAAAGGTGATATAAAAACACAAAACATCAATAAAAATGGGCAGGGTTTGACATCAAAGGGAGTAGGAAAATATCGTTTAGATGTAAGTTTTGAAAATTGAGCTTTCAAGTGTACATTTGAAACTTAAAGGAATTCACTGGTTAGTAACATTCAGATATACTGAAATTTGGCTTCATTAGATTTTTAGAATCTACCTTTGAAGTATACTATAAATACAGATGTTTATTACAAAGAATCACCTCTATAAAACTATGCGGACCCTTTGACCTCAGCAATGCCACTTCTTGGTCTGTATCTCAAAGACATCAAAGAAAAAGGAACAATGGACCTATATGTACAAAAATATTTACAGCAGCTCTTTTTGTGGTGGCAAAGAATTGGAAATTGAGCAAACGTCCGTCCATTGGGAAATGGCTGAACAAGTTGTGGCGTATGATTGTAATGGAATGCTATCTTTCCATATGGAATGACGAGTGGGGGTGGTTTCAGAAAAGTCTGAGAAGACATAAGAATTGATGCAAAGTGAAATGAACAGAACCAGGAGAATGTTGTACACAGTAACAACAATAGTGTATGGTGATCAACACAATCATCCAAGACAATTCCAGACTCATGATGAAACATGTGATTCACCTCTGAAGAGAGCTGATGGAGTCTGAGCGCAGATTGAAGCATAATCTTTTTACTTTCTTTATTTGTCTTGCTTTTTTTTTGCAACATGGTTAATATGGAAAATGTTTTGCATGATTTCACATGTGTAATTGATATCACACTTCTTGTCTTCTCAATGGGTGGGGCAGAGATGGGAGGGAGGAAGAGAATTCAGAACTCAAATTTTGAAAATGAATGCTAAAAATAAATAAAGGATATAAAAAATAAAGAATAGCCTGCACCAGACGGGATATTTTCCAGAAATTGTTCATTGTATTAGCCTCTTTTTCACATACTTAGAATAGATGTTATTCTCAGTAGCACAGAACTATGTGACCGTACACATTAGCCCTGATCACATTCCCAGGTCCCAGAAGAACCTAATGATGGAGGGAGTGACAATACATTCAGTGTGTCTCTTCCCTTACAGTCTTCTTTCCCCCATGTTCTTGCAATTCATATCTTCCTTTGTCTCTGTGACTTGGGAGGAAGGATTCTCTTTCTTTCTCCTCTCCTCCCCTCCCCTCCCTCTCTCTGTCTCTGTCTCTCTCTCTCTCTGTCTGTCT
>NW_027186383.1:9128549-9130844 GCF_028583685.1 Petaurus breviceps papuanus
CTTGCCTCAGGCCACACAGGTGATAAGTAGCAGGGGGGGATTTTTAACCCATGTTAGCAAGACCTTAGGGTTTATCTGGGCAGCTCGGTGGCACCATTGTGCACAGAGTACCAGGGGATGGGGGAGAAGAGAGGGCAGGAGTGGAGTCTAGAGTCAGGAAGACTCATATTCCTGAGCTCAAATCTTAGCTGTGTGACCCTGGGAAAGTCACTTTACCCTGTTTGCCTCGGTTTCCTCATCTGTAAAAATGAGCTGGAGAAGAAAATGACCAACCCCTCCAGTATCCCAAATGGGTTCACCAAAAGTCGGACATGACTGGACAACAGTAAAGGGGCTTTCTTGTCTAGTCCATTTTACAGCTAAAGAAAGTGAGGCCCAGAATGTATTAGTGACTGCCAAGGCACTCCAGGCAGTGAGTGACAGAGCCAGAATGTGAACTGAGATTGAAAAAGACCTTGGAAATCATGGGGTGCAGTCCATTTTCCAGATGAGGAAACTGAGACCCAGGAAGATTCACTCAAGGTCACACAGGTAGCAAGTGTCAGAGCTGGGATCTGAATTCAGGGCCTCTAGCTCCAGATCCAGCCTCTTCCCAGGGCCTCACCTGCCTCCCTCAGGCGAGTTGCCTGTCTGACTTTGTATATTCTGAGAGAGGAGAGCTGGTGGAAAGCCTGAAGCCTCAAGGAAGCTTACCCTTGCCTCTCCTGAGGTTAGGATACTGAAGAATCTAGGATAGGATACTGAAGAATCATGGGGGAGCCTGGGGCCCAGTGATTGTGTTGTAAACCTTCACCCACACTCTTCCCTCCCCAGTGACCTCATCCTCACTTCCCACACAGGCTGCTCTCCCTTCATTTTCCCTTCAGATTTCTGGGGGTCTGAGGGGCCTCTCTGCGGACACTGGGAAAGTCTGGGTGTGCCTCTGTTCCCCCTCCCCCAGCCTCTCCTGTGTTCCTGGAGCTATGGGTGCCCTTCCCCAGGCCTCACCTTTGGCAATGGCACTTCAGCTGGAGATGGTCACCTGGTAGGTGACTCACTGGGGTGATATTGAGCAATGAGGGGCCCTTTTCCACTCCTTCCCCCAGAGGGCGAGAGGAGCCAGCAGCCAGTGAGTCACCCTGCAGGAGTGGGTGCATGCCAGCTTGGGTGGGAACCTCTATGCTGATGAACAGAAGTCTGAGTGTGGAGCTGGCTTCTGCCAGGCCCTTGGAGGCGTCCAGACAAGGAGGAGGAGGCTGGGGTGCTGGGTCTCACACCTCTGCACTGATCTAAAAGGAAAGGGCTGGCAAGGCTGCCATTGATGGCTTCTCTCCTGGGAGCTAATGGGGGCCTATGAGGAGCTAAGAGCTTCCCTGTGGCCTGGGCTTCACAGAAGAAGCCTCTGAAACTCCAAACAGGGCAGTTGCTTATCCCGGCCTCTGCTGCCTCCAGAGGCTCTTTTCAATTTTCAGGGACATGGGAAAGATAGGGAGAAGACTGAGGCCAAAGGAAAGGCTAGCAGGAATCAGGAGAGCTAAAGTTGACATTGGAGGGGGGCAAGGGTGGAGGGTTGGTGCTAATACAGAACCCTGGGATTTGGGGACTAGAATGTTCCTCAGAGGCCACCTGGGCAAGAATTCCCTCTCTACCATCCCCAGCTTTGACTTGAAGACCTCTAGTGACGGGGAACTCACTACTGGACCACAGACTTGTCTGCTCCCCCCTCCCCATCATTGCCAGGCAGTCCATTCCATTTAGGACATTGGAATGTTTCCTGATCTCAAGCCCAGATTCACCTCCTTGCAAATTAACCCCCTTGCTCCCACCCTGAGTTCTCTCTTTTAAATATATATATATATATGTACGTACGTATGTATGCATCTATGCATGTACATATGCATGTGTGTATGTATGCACGTATGCATGCATAAGTTTATATAGCACCTGCTCTGGTCATTTTCCCGACATTCATTCTCACTTGGAAGTCATTAACCCTCAGTTTCTCCAACTTTAAAATAGGAGAGACTATTGGATTCCCAGTCACTTCCTTCAGTATTCTAGGAGTAACCCTGATGCACTGGGCTTTCTAGAGGGCAAGAGGATGGAGCAGAAACAACTCCTCCCAAAGCTCTGTTTAACAAGGACTCCCAAGCCCAGTCCGCTCTTCATTCTCCCCCAGCTGCACGCTTGGGTTCACTTCTGATGTCACCCTACTGGGCACCTTCTCCCCACCCCCAACCCATCTTCACCACCTTTTGGGTATTGTCTTCTTCCATTGGGACAGCTGAGGGGCACCGTAGTGCACAGAGCTTCAAA
>NW_027186383.1:9130854-9141748 GCF_028583685.1 Petaurus breviceps papuanus
GTAGTAGTAGTAGTAGTAGTAGTAGTAGTAGAAGTAGTAGTAGTAGTAATAGCAGTAGTAGCAGTAGCAGTAGCAGCAGCAGATCTCCTGAGCCCCCACTGGAGTGCTCCCCATGAATAATCAGTCAGACTGCATTAGCCTTTAAAAGGGGATCTACTGAGAAGGTGCTGAAAACGTCATTGTCACGACGCATTGCCCTTCAAGAGGCTGGGCAGCTCTTTTCTCCCTTGATGCATTCCCTGGGAGGTTCCGCCTGGATGCAGCTCCCATCTGCAGGCTGGGTTTGTTGTGCTAGAGCCCCTCAGAGACATTCCTCCCCAGCTAGAGCAGTGACCCTGGAAGAAGTCGCCGCTCTCTTCTGGCGGTGTCTTTCCATACCTACCTCTTTCCATTTCCACGGCTCTCAGTCACTATTGCTCTGCCCATCAGTGAGAACTTTGCTGGGATCACGGACTCTCCCAAACTCCCAAGTTCCTTTGGACGCCTCCATCTCAGGAAGTTCATTGCTTAAGATCAGGAAAGACTAAGCACAATGAAACAGGGGAAGCCGTGCTTCATGGCCATCATGGGAGCTTGTAGGAGAGGGCTGCTGATAGCAAAGCTGCTTCTACTGATGCCAACTCTCAGGATCAATTCAAAGAAAGGAAGGACACAAGGATCTGCTGGGGGCCAGGCACTGACCTAAGCACTTTACGAAGTGGGTGCTAACACGATCCCCATTTTGTGGTTGGGAAACTGAGGCCGACATAGTTTAAGTGACTTGCCCAGGGTCACGTAGCTGCTGCCCAAAGTCAGATTTGAACTCAGGTCTTTCTGACTCTAGGTCCAGCAGTCTATCCACCGCACTGCCAAAGGCATTGCCCAGGAGAGGGCCAGGAGGGGGAAGGTCATGCCATGGACGCTCGAAGTTCTGGTTCAGTTCTCCAAGGCACTGGGCCTTCTGGCTCTACAGCTAGTTAGAGACCCCTTCATCATTACACAGTATCAGCCTCTCCATCACACGTGGTCACATAGTTCCTTGGACTGAAACCGGGGTGAAACACCTCTACCGACTTTAAGGACTGACTTTCATATTGCATTTAAATCTGGTATTTATTGAGGCAACATGGCAGCAGACAGAGACAAGGAGCCCTTCCGAGGTATGCACACCATCACTTGGCTGTCCCGTCCCGCTCTCCCCAGCCTCCAAAGGCCATCCGCTACTGGTTGCCCACTAAAGCTGTTAATCCCTCTTGATTTTGTTCAAAATGAGATGGCCTTAGAACCTGGGATTTGGGAGGCTACCAGGGTTAGTGGTGACAGATCACAGGAGTATAGATAGAACTAAGATTGGAAGGACCTCAGAGGTCTGGTGGTTCATCCCCTTCCCCCCATTTTACAGACGAGGAAACTGAGACCCCATTGCTTAACACACATCTTTGAGAGAGGCAAAGAGGGCCCCATCTTGGGGAAGCCACCAAAGTAGTTGGTAAGGATATCCACAGAAAAAAATGTCATTTAAATGGAAAGTTAAATGCAAAATAAGACAGATGAGTCACACTCTTGTTCTGTCTGCTCACTGCTTTCAGCACCAGGTAGAATATTTGACAAATGTATTCACATCTAAGGTGATAACTGGTTTAACGGGTTAGCCTGGATGTTTCATTTTAACAGAAGATGGTGCCTCCATCCAAAGGACAATGAACCTCTCAAAGCAAAGTGCCAGACTGTGAAGAGGCTGCTTAGGGGCAGGGCTCTTCCTTGGCTCCCACAAACCTGGCCAGACCCCTCTCCCCATCCGCCAAACCCCCACCCCCATCTTAATACAGGTGAGAGAGAAAGTGGAGAGCAACAGCCATTTCAGATTCAACCACCAGAGGGCAGCGTAGACACGGCAGTGAGCCTCAACTGCAGCTGCAGGAAGAACGCCAGGTGGGTCAGTCCCCCCGTAGGTCAGTGAGCAAGTATTTATTCAGCGCTTCCATGCCCATGGTGCCAGGGACTGTGCGAAGCACAAAAGAAAAGCGAAAAGCGCGTCCCTGCTCTCAGAAACCTCATTTTCCCTTGCCACCCATCTCGTTTTTCAAAGGAATTTTAAAATGTCATTTCTATACATAAAACCCTCCGGGCAACGGAAAAGTCTTCTTTTAAAGGTTGAATTTGTTTTAAAAATAAAAGCTTAACGTTCAAAAATATTGAAATTATAAACTTTAACATGAGAAAATCTAATTTTATTTCTTAAATGAGAGAAATCATAAAACAATGCATTTTATTTGAAACATGAAGTGATGTATTTTTAACATAAACTTAACACCCTGAAAATAAGCAAATAAATCGAGAAAAATAAAACCCTGTGCTCCGGTCTCAAATCTGCATATATGCATATACGTTTTATATATAAATACATACTCCTAACATAAAAACAGTAACTGATTGTACATGTACACAGCTGTTTGCTGTGAATCACGTGCCCTTTCTGCCTCTTTACCCCTGCATACTTCTGCAACATGATACAAAATAAAGAAAAGTCCATTAGAACGGCAAACACATTGGTTACAACTGTAGAAAGTCAAAACCAACATGTTATATGAGAGCTCTAGGGCGTAACAGAGAAGTAAAGGGAAGGGGAAGGGAATAAGCCTTCACAGAGGACCCACTGTGTGCCACACACTGTGTGATTATCTCACAACAACCCTGGGAGGTAGATGGATTATTGTTCTCATTTTTCAGTTGTGGAAACTGAGGCAGATAGAAGTCAAGTGACCAGACTCACACAGCTATTAAGTATCTAAGACTGGATTTAAATTCAAGTCTCTGACTCCAGGCCCAACACTCTACACACGTTGCCACTCAGCTGCTTAAAGATGGAGAGATATAAAGTTTTTAAAACAAATGTTAAAAAATGTTTTTACATGTAACAGGGAAAGAATAAAACACTAAATAATATTTTTTAAACACAGAGATAAAAACTGAGAGACAGAGAGTCAGAGATAAATGCAGTGCATAGCCTAAGGTCACTGATGAGTCAGGACTCTAGAAAGCTAGATATAAAGGATATCCAATCTGGGTTTGAAAATCTTCCTAGACAAACTATGTCCTGGAGTAGGGACATAGTCGGCCAGAAGCAGAAAATGGCTCTTTGGGATTCATCGCCCAAAATTTGACCCAGTTTATGTGGGTCTGAAGGCTTTGGGGATCCCTGAACCTGGGGTTGAATTCAGATTTGTCAGAGGTGAAGGCAGATGACCTAGTAAACGCAGGGACTCGCCTGAGCTCTCCCTCAAATGCCTCCAAAGACCTTTAAATAATGAGTCCAAACAAATTCAAGAGCGGCAGAAGCCAGAAAAAGACGGAGTGAAACAATTTTCCAGCCCAAGACAACTTAGAAGTTCAGCAGGAAAGGTTTGTCGCACTTGGTTGTGAGTGGAGAACAGTCCAGTACAGGCCATGCTAGAGTAGACCAGGCCCCAGCAAACCAGGAGCAGGCCTTGGAAGCGCCTGAAATCAGCCTCAGTGGCAGCTGCTTCTGGAGCTCTCAGCCCACAATCAGTAAGGGGACTGAACAGACTGGTCAGGAGATTACAGGGGTCTCTTTGCTGGCACTGAGGCAGGCTCTGTTGCTCTGCCCACACTCAGATCCAGGTCTCGGTCCTGGGAGGCAGTCCCAGGGTGAGGAGGGGTGCTGGCACACCAGAGCTTGTGGCCACAGTGGAGCAGGAACCCTCCTCACAGTTCCAGGACAGAAAAGAGTGCTTGTGGTCACTCGCAGACCAGAGCAAGGGCCAGGAGGGAGTAAGCACCTCTCCTTAGATCAGACCACCTTGCAAGAACTGAACACTTACAGGCCCCTAGAAGCATCTCTAAAAACAGTTGCATGAAACCCCTGAAGCTTGGGACAGTGCCCCCTCCGCCCTGGAAGCAGAGCCTCACTTCAACAAATGTTAAAAGTCAAGTAATTGGCTAGAAAAATGAGCAAGCAACAGAAAAAAAATTCTGACCATAGCAAGTTACTATGGTGACAAGGAAGATGAAAACAAATATTCAGAAGACAACAAAGTCAAAGCTCCAACATCCAAAGGCTCCAAGAAAAATGAGTTGGTCTCAGGCCATGGAAGACTTCAAAAATGTTTTTGAAAATCAAGTAAGAGAGGCAGAGGAAAAACTGGGAAGAGAGAAGCAAGAAAATAATGGAAAAAGAATCAACAGCTTGGTAAAAGACACACAAAAAATACTGAAGAAAATACTGGATCTCATCACATAATCATTGCAGATTTTATACCAAATTTTTGCCAAAAAGTGGGGTGTGACCATTATGTGAAGCTTTTTAAAAAATTGTGCCAGTTTTACTTAAAAATCAGTTATTACTAAACTGTCTTTGGTGCGAGATTAGGATGCATGGAATATTCAGAATACATGTTAAAATGGCGAAGATGCAAGTCTCACCAAATCATGTGACTTACTCATGGCTGCTTCGCCTGCCCACCTGCTTCACTCTTCATTGGACTGACTGACTTCGCTCTTCATTGGACCTGTTAGTACTGTAGCACTCTAAACAAACCACGCAAGCTGACTTTTGGAAATACACTGACAATGTCTGTGCACTGAGAATTCTAGGTTTACAGTTTGCAATGCGAGAGATAAATGCATATCCATATGCCACCAGTGAATACATTGCTTCTCTGTCTACCTTTTAAGTGGCATGATGAACAGAATTATACTATGGAACGATTATGTGATGAAAAGTTATAAACCAGTTTTTGGACTGGAAAAAAACAGGGTGCAATGATTATGAGGTGGTGACAATTATGTGGTGAAATTAACTTTAAAAAAAACTGACTAAACAAAATGATAAAAAAGGTACAAAAAGTAGATGAGGAGAAGAATGCCTTATAAAGCAGAACTGGCGGCCAGGTGGTGCAGTGAGTAAGAGCGCCGGCCCCAGAGTTGGGAGACCCAGGGTCGGTTCCGGGACCATATACTTAGCACCCACACAAAATAACTGGCCATATAACCTTGAGCAAGTTACTTAACCCCAATTGCTTAAAAAAAAAAAGCAGAACTTGTCAAATGGAAAGAAACCCCAAAATTCACTGAAGAAAAAACTCCCTAAAAAGTTGAATTGGTCAAATGGAAAAGGAGGTACAAAAGCTCACTAGAGAAAATAATTCCTTAAAAATCAGAATTGAGCAAATGGAAACTTATGACTTTATGAGAAATCAAGGAACAATAATACAAAAACCAAAAGAATGAAAAAATGGAAGAAATTGTTAAATATCTCATTGGAAAAAAAAAAAACTGATCTGGAAAATAGATCCAGGAGAGATAATTTTAAAATTATTGGACTACCTGAAAGCCATGATGGAACAAAAAGAAATTATCAAGGAAAACCACCCTGATATTCTAGAACCAGAGGGTAAAATAGAAATAAAAAATCCATCAATCACCTCCTGAAAGAGACCTCAAAATGAAAACTCCCAAGAATATTCTAGTCAAATTCCAGAGCTCCAAGGTCAAGGAGAAAATCATGCAAGCAGCCAAAAAGAAACAATTCAAGTATCATGGAGCCACAGTCAGGGTAACACATTTATTTAGCAGCTTCTAAATTAAAGGACTTGGAATTAAAGGTTTGGAATATGACATTCCAGAAGGCAAAGGAGCTAGGATTACAACCAAGAATCACCTACCCAGGAAAACTGAGTATAATCCTTCAGGGAGGGAAATGGATATTGAATGAAATAGAGGATTTTCAAGTATTCTTGATGAAAAGACCAGAGGTGGATAGACAATTTGACTTTCAAATACAAGACTCAACAGAAGCATAAAAAGGTAAACAGGAAAGGAAAATCATAAGGGACTTAATAAGATTTGGGAAGATTATACTTGTAACTTATAAGAGCTTTCTTATTATTAGGACAGTTAAGAGTATCTATAGACAGAGGACACAGGTGTGAGTTGAATATAAAGGGGTGATATCTAAAAAAAATAAAATTAAGGGGTGAGAGAGGAATTTACTGGGAGAAATTAAAAGAGAGAGGTAAAATGGGGTAAATTATCTTACATAAAAGAGGCAAGAAAAAGATTTTACAGTGGAGGGGAAGACAGTGGAGGTGAGGGGGAGTGAATGAACCTTACCTCTCATCATAACTGTCTCAAAGAGGGAATAACAGTCACACTCAATTGAGTATAGAAATCTATCTTACCCTACAGGAAGGTATGAAGGGAAAGGGATAAGAAAAGGAAGGGAAGGTGATAGAAGGGAGGGCAGATTGGAGAGGGGGTAGTCAAAAGCAAAACACTTTTGTGGAGGGAGGGACAGGGAGAAAGGAGAGAAAGAATGGAATAAATGGGAGGGATAGGATGGAGGGAAATACAGTTAGCAATAATAACTGTGAAAAAATTTTGAAGCAATTTTCTCTGATGAAGGCCTCATTTTTCAACCATATAGAGAACTGAGTCAAATTTATAAAAATAAGAGGCATTCCCCAATTGATAAATGGCCAAAAGATATGAAGTCATTTTTTTATATGAAGTAATCAAAACTATCTACAGTCACATGGAAAAATGCTCTACCTCACTATGGATCGGAGAAACACAAATCAAAACAATTCTGAGGTACTACATCATACATATTAGATTAGCTAATAGGACAGAAAAATAAAATGACAAATATTGGAGGGGATGTGGGAAAAATGAGACATTAATGCATTGTTGGTGGAGTTGTGAACTGATTCAACCATTCTGCAGAGCAATTTGGAAATATGCCCAAAGGGCTATAAAACCAGGAATACCCTTTGACCTAGCAGTACCACTACTAGGTCTGTATCCCAAAAGAAAATTTAAAAAACAAAAAAAGAAAAAGAAAAAGAACCCATGTGTACAAAGGTATTTATAGCAGGTCTTTTCTGGTGGAGAAGAATTAGAAATTTAAGGTATGCCTATCAACTAGGGAATGCTGAACAAATTGTAGCATTGTGATTATGATGGAATACTATTATGCTATAAGACATGATGAGCAGGATGCCCTCAGGAAAGACTTAGGTGAGCTGATGCAAAGTGAAATGCACTGTGTGCAAAGTAAGAGCCATATTGTAAGATGATCAGCTGTGAATGACTTAGCTTTTCTCAGCAATACAATGAGCCAAGACAACTCTGAAGGACGTATGATGAAAAATGCCATCCATCCCCGGACAAAGAACTGATGGTGTCTGAATACAGATTGAAGCAGACTTTTTCTTTAACATTTTTTTCTTGAGGTTTTTTTTTATCTATGTTTTCTTTCACAACATGACTAATGGAAATGTTTTGCATGACTACACATGTATAACATATCAAATTGCTTGTCTTCTCAATGAGGGGGAGTGGGAAGGGAGGAAGGGAGAGAATTCAGAACTCAAAGTTTTAAAAATAAAAGTTAACATGTAACTGAGGAAAAATAAAACACTAAATAAAAAATAAAAACACTAAATAAAAATTCATATTTGTAATTTTTATGGGAAAGTGGTACTCAATATAGATTATATGCGGCAATTTATTCAGTTGTGGGCCATTGTTGAACAAATTGATTGGTTTCAGTTTTTGCATTAAAAAGAAAGTCATAGATATTTTTGTTTATCTTCAGGATATAATACTTGGGGTTATCAGAGAGAGACAGAGACAGAGAGAGAGAGACAGAGAGACAGAGACAGAGAGGCAGAGAGACAGAGAGACAGAGAGAGAGAACATAAAAATTTTTGTGACCTTTATTTTATGTTGTCAGATTACTTTCTAAAAACATTATGCCAATCCTCAGCTCCACCAATAATGTAATAGTATTCCTGTTTCTCCACATTCCAATTATGAATTTTATGCCTTAGAATACAATATCCTGGAGAGTAGTGATGATTTCATTTTTTTTAAAGAATTTTTAATTCTGTACTTAACAAACATCTAAAAATTAACTTTTGCAGATACAAAGTAGAATGTAGAGCCTTACCCATGAAACTGCAAATCCCCTTACCTAGAGCTGCTCTCTTAGAAAGTGCGTCATCAGCTCAGCATGTCACTTTCCAAGTTCTCCTCTCGTGCTTCCCTCTGAAGTTCCCCTTGTTCTCCTTCCCCCATTTTCTTTCAATGCTTCAATGGCATCTTTTTTCCCCACAACATTGTCATAGCTCCCCCTTTTCTCCACCACTTTAAAAAGAAAAGGCAAGCCTTTCAACAAGAAGCACCATTAAATACAAGAAGAGTGTGCGCAGTCATGTCTGGGAGGTGCATCTTTTTCTGCACCTTGGGGCTGTCCCTTGTCTGTCCCCAGAGCGACTTGCTTCATCACCTGCACGGAGCTGTGGCCCAGCTCGCATGGCGCAGGTCAGGAGGGCTGGTGTTCTGCTCAGTTTCTTCTACAGCAGTTCCTTCAAGCCTTCCAAGTTTATCTGAAAATGTCTCTTTCATCCTTTCTTCTCCAATCACATTTCACAAAATCCACGTCTAGTTTGTTCGGCTGTTCTCCAGCTGATGGGCATCTCCTGTTTCCAGTTCTTCGCTACAACGAAAGGAGTGCCTCTAGACACTTTTATATACATCGGTCCTTCTCTGCATCGTTGGATCCCCCTGAGCGTATGCCAAGTAGTGGTATCGCTGGGCCAAGGTTGATGTACAATTCCAATGATTCTCCACAGTGACAGGACTCATTCACCACTTCACTAAGAGTGTGTTAATGTGTCTGCCTTCCTGTCACCTTGCCAACAATGACCATTTTTCCTTTCTTTGGCATCTTTCCCCATCTGATGAGCATCAGGTAGAAACCAGAGTTATTTTAATTTCTGTTTCTCTAATACTTTGTCATTTGGAACAAGTTTATATGGAGGTTGGTAGTTCTTTTGGGAACTGCCCATTCATATCATCTGACAATTTAAACATTGCAGGGGTGGGGAACCTGAAAGAAGTTTGGATTCAGTCAAAGAGCCACACTTGAGGACCTACAGGGCCACATGTGGCCTCGAGGCCACAGATTTTCCCCACCCCTGTAGGGATTGGTTTTTGTTCTTATAGATTTGAATCAGTTCCTTATATATCTTGGAATCAAGCCAGGGGAAATGGTGGGCTTCCCATCCCTCCCCAAGCCCCACTGTCAGTCTTCCGAAAGAGACAGACAGACCACTTGTCTAATGGGCTATGTTCAGGAGTCAATTGGAGCAGGTGAGCATCCATGAGGTCCCTCCCAGCTGTGAGCAGCTAGCTCTCTGTGCTTCTGGGAAATCAATCAGCCTTTTAAAAGTATTTTATTTTTTATTATTCTGAACTTGACCAACAGCAGCAAATATGCACATTTCCATATACGAAGAACAAGAAAGAGAATATACATGAAATCACAACTCCACCAGGCACTTCTTCTGGCAAGCATTTATTATGAGTCTCCTATGGCCTGGGCACAGTGCTAGGCACTAAGGGGGACAAAGACAAAAAGAAAGGAGAAAGACGTGGTTAATACCCAAAGATGGAGAAAGTCTGAGATCGAGTTGTCAGCATATCCTGTCCCGTTCTTCCTTATTCACCATGTGTCCCTGTGGCCTTATGACCCCCGTCCCAGTATGAGAACTGGCTTCTTCCCTTTGGACCAGGAAAAGTAAAACAAAAGCCTACCCTCTTTTGGGGTGGATTGGCACCCAAAACAGGCAAGTAATGGATGCAAGGCAAGCAAGAGGGTAGGGTATCGAGGGTGGGGAGGTAGTAACCTTGAAGGTCACCAGCCTGTCCTTGTGCAGGGCCTTTAGTAAACTGACATTTCCCACATACCAAGAGAAAAGAACTAGAAATCTCTCTCCCTTTTTCTCTTTCTCTGTCTCTCTCTCTTTCTTTCTCTGTCTCTCTGTCTCTGTCTCTTCTCATTTTCTCCTGTCCATCTCTGTCTCTGTCTCTCACTTTTCTCTCTCATTGTCTCTGTCTCTTTGCTTTCTCTTTCTTTCTCTGTCTCTGTCTCTCTCTCCTTTCTGCCTTTCTCCTGGCTGTCTCTTGTCTTTCTCTGCTTCTGTGTCTCTCACTCTTCTCTGTCTCTTATCTCCTGTCTTTGCCTCTTTTCTTTGTTTCTCTCTGTCTCTCTTCTTCTGTCTCTCTGTCTCTGTCTCTCTTACACACACACACACACACACACACGCACACACACTCACTCAGCTTCCCTCCCTCCCCTCTGCCCCCCACCCCCTCCAATTTCCAACCTACCCCCCCATGCCACCCCATCCCCCAAACCGGCCCTCCCAAGCTCCTGGCCTGTTTCTCCTGGTAAGGGGATTGTTCATGGCTATTAGGTTTGTTTGACTAAGCTCTTTTGTCCCGGGGAGCTTTCCCAGCGCGGGCGCTCCGCTTGCGGTTGTGTGGCCTCAGCCAGCGGGCCAGGAGCTGGGGGAGCCCAAAAGGGACTTTGTCTGACAGGGCCATCTGCCCTGGAGGCAGTCGGCCAGCAGCTGCCACACTGGCCCTCCCTTTCAAGAACCCTTTATTTCTGGCTTCAAAAAAGGGAGGAGCAGATGCTAAAAGTTATTTTCTTCCTAAGGGGTGCTAAATATGGGTCAATAAGGAGGGGGAGAGGAAGAGAGAAAGGAAGAAAAGAAAGAAAGGAAAGAGAAAGAGAAGTGAGAAAGACAGAGAGCTATCCGAAAGAAAGAAGAAAATAAAGGAAATGAAAAAATAGAGAGAGAAATACAGAAAAGTAGAAAGAATAAAAACGACGGAAGAAAATCAAGGAAATGAAGATTATGTATGTATGTATATATAGGGAGAGAGAGAGAAATACAGAAAAATAAAAAAGAGAAAGAAAAGAAAGGAAGAAAAAGGAAATGAAGAAAGATGTATAGAGAATAGAAAATAGAAGGAAAAAAGAAAATAAAGGAGGGAGGAAGGAAGGAAGGAAGGAAGGAAGGAAGGAAGGAAGGAAGGAAGG
>NW_027186383.1:9141758-9145117 GCF_028583685.1 Petaurus breviceps papuanus
AGGAAGGAAGGAAGGAAGGAAGGAAGGAAGGAAGGAAGGAAGGAAGGACAGAAACCAATCTAATCCCCCAGGCATTTATTCACCACCACCCATATACAAGGCAGGAGACAGAGCTGGTGGTGGGTGGATCAGGGAGGCCTGGGCTCATGTGCTCTGACTCTCACTACTTGTGTGTCTCTGGGCAAATCACTTCACTTCTTAGTGAACCAAGTCACTCTCAAAGCCCGTGTTAAAGAAAAGTTGTTGACTGGTATTGGTGGAGGGAATTTCCATACCAAGAGGTCCCCAAACAAATAAAATTCTATGCCTCAACTTCACACCAAAAACCAAACCAAAACCAGCCCCCAAACCCAACATTCCAGGCATTGTTCGAGGTGATGGAGGCACAAAACCAAAATAAAACAAAACAAGCCTAAGTTCCCGCCCTCAAGAAGCTGATGTTCCAAGATGGAGTGTGACAGCCACAAGGGAAAAGGTGACTGGATAGCGGTCATTTGAGAAGGAAGGGGGCTCCACCGGCTTGGAGCCTGCCCAGGAGTGGTCTGGAAGAGCTCCAGGGGCCAGTGCAGAGAGAGCCTGAGGGCGACCTAAGCAAAAGCCCAGAGACAGAAGGCCTCAGAGCTGGGCAGAGCAGAACCAGGAGGAGGAAAGACGGAATGTGGGGGGAGGACTCTCATGCTAGGGTGAAGACTTTTCATTTTTGTGGCTTTGCTGTTTGCTATTTAGTCTTCAGTAGTATCCAACTCTTCATGATCCTTTTGGGGTTTTCATGGCAAAGATACTGCAATGGTTTGCCATTTCCTTCTCCAGCTGATTTTTACAGATAAGGAAACTGAGGCAAACAGGGATAAGTGACTTACCCAGGGTCATACAGCTAGGAAATGTCTGAGATCACTTCAGGCCCCACACTCTACCCACTATGCCACCCAGCTGCCATTATTTTCATAATATGATAAGTGATCAGGAGCTACTGAAGTTTCTTGAGCAGGGGAGTGTTGAGTTAGCCTCGTGCCTTAGGAAGTATATTTTGCTGCTGTGTGGAGGGAGCATGGGAAGGTGGGGACCCAGCTGGAAAGTTAGCTCAATGGTCTGGGGAACAATGAGCACTCAGAGTAAGGTGGTAATGGGGGGAGAGCCCGGTGCCAGGGGCATCACCTCTGAGTTGAAAGGGACCTTGGAAGCCAGGCCACTGTGGCATTTATGAAGTGTGGGGCACTTCCCTGAGTGTTGGTACACTGGAAAGTGTGCTGGGGTCAGAGTCAGATGACTTGGCTTTAAATTCCAGCTCTGACACTCAGTAGCAGGGAGACCTTGGGCATATCATGCAGTCATGTCGGGCCCCATTCTGCTCATCTGTAAAATGGGCCTCATTTTGTTCACATATAAAATGTGGGAGCTGGACTAGGTCACCACTGTGGGTATCTGGGTGAACTGGAGTCTCCCTGAGCTCAAATCCGGCCTCCAGTACCAACTATCTGTATGTCCCTGCACAAGTCACTTACCCTGTTTGCCTCAGTTTCCTCATCTGTAAAATGAGCTGGAGAAGGAAATGTGAAACCATTCCAGTATCTCTGCCAGAAAAACCCCACCCAGGGTCAGGAAGAGTCAGATATGACTGAAACAATGGAACCTCAAGAAGTCCTTCCAACTCCCAGGCTAGGGTTCCACAATCCACTTCAGTCCCCATGGCTTTTTGGTTTCATTTTATTTTTCATATGTAGAGACTGAGATCCAGGGAAATGAAGGGGCTTGCCCAAGTCACACAGGTCTCAAAGAATAGAGCTGGGATTTGAACTCTGACCCTAAAGCCCATGCTCCTCACCGCGGTGCCCCCTCTAAGGCCGCCAGGACAGTAGAAGTCCCAAGATCTGGCGCCCTGGGAGAGAGGGAGGTATCCCAGCTGAGCCTGACGTGGCAGTGTGGGGTCTGGGGGGGAGCTGGAAGGATGGTTATGGGGCTGGCTTTGTGGGAATGATAACTAGTCGTGTTTCCTGTCTGTGGAATTTGAGGTGCAGAAGAGCCGAGCGTCTGGGGGAGGACACCATGACTAGACACATAGTTAGGGGCAAAGTCTAAGCTAAAAGCAACTTTGCCAATGTCAGACTCGTACCCAGAGGGTGCCAGGATGAGCAGGTCGAGTCGGGGTGGCCCTCAGGGACGAGTGGCCTGAATCTTTGGGTGCTGTTGCTTCTCCCCCATGGAATGGAAGCTTCTTGAGGGCAGGTGTGCGGAAGTGACCAGGAAAAGCTTCCTCTCCCAAAGGAAGCCGACTGAACTGGAGGGAAATGAAGAACGATGTATGGAGAATAGAAAATAGGAGGGAAAGAAGATTTTCGAGTCTGGGGCCCCAGGAGAGGGCATTTTGGCCCAGGTCACAACCAGAATGGGGAGCAGCTAGGGCTCCAGTGTGGGCCTCTGGACTCCAAGGCCGTTTCTCTCTCCACCACACAGACTCTAGCCGGAGAGAGGTCCGCTGCCTCTGCAGGCTGGGAGCTTCCCACCCACAGAGGCACACTGGGCTAAGTGGCCCAGGGCAGCAAGGCGACATCTCTCTCCTCTGCCCGAGCCTACACTCTCAGAAGATGCCCCTGCCCAGAGCAGCCCCCAGAGCCTCAGACACAGGCACTTGGGACAGCCCTCGCCACTTCTCGGGACCTGGGAGAAGGAATGGGGTTCCTGGCTTTTCTGAAAAGAAGGCAAAAACAAAACAAAAACAAACAGGAAACCCTTCAGCAGAATTGGGCAGGTTTTTTTAAACTGCCTGAGATGGGTTTTGAACTCAAAGCCTCCTGACTCCAGATCCATACTCTATCCACTGTACTTCCTAGAAGGGAATGTGTGAGAGGACAGGAAGCTACAGTCAGTGTAAGCCAAGGACCTTTCCCCAGGCTTGGCTGGCAGTGCAGACTGTCTCACTGCCGCCACCTGCTGGCCCAGGAAGAGGTTTGCCCCCGCTTTTCCCAAGTAGTATCCCTCGAATCTCAGAATCAATTTGCCTGGATAGGAGACCTCAGTAACTTTAATGGTGCCCAATGACATCTGGACCGTCATTGATCCCATTTCTGATGCTTTCCACCTGCTTGACAAATTGGGCCTCACTTTCCTCCTGTGTAAACGAAGGGGTTGGACCACATGACCTCTAGGGAAACTTCCCCTTCAAAATCTCTTGCCTCTGTTTCCCCAGTTGCCAAAATGGAGATTTCACCGGCCCACCTCCCCATCCAGGACGTTGTGAAGATTATAGGCCTGCTCCAGAGGATCTCTCTGCAGCCTTCACGAAGCCAGACCCAGACACCACAGAATACATCTCCACCCCTACCCCCACCCCAGTTAGTGGGAAACCGGAATGCCCTAGGAGG
>NW_027186383.1:9145127-9163159 GCF_028583685.1 Petaurus breviceps papuanus
GGGGGGGGGGGGGGGAGGAGTGTTGGCCAGGATAGAGGAGGGATGGGAGGGAGAGATTCCCGGAAGCCCCCGGGATGTGCAGCCCATCTCTTCATCCATCCCCTGTCCCCACCATATAGCACAGGGGAGAGCCATGCTGGCTAGGCTGACCAGCCCTGGGCTGCAGTGGGCACAGACTTCCCAGTGCCAAGGAGAGGGGGCATGGTACCAGGATGGGAAGCGGGGCAGCTCCCCAGGGTCACTCAGGATTGGGTGTGTGACCTGGCCTATCACCGCCTTTGGGCCCTTGGCCAGCAGCAGGAGATCGGGATGTTCCCCCCCACCCACACACACACCAGAGGAAGGTCAGAAGGCTTCCAGAGTTAAAGCCGGGGCTTTAAGGCCCCTCCTCCTGCCATTCTGGATTCCAAGACCCCTCCCAGTACTGCCAGTCTGGGTTTTAAGACCCCTCCTTTTTGCCACTCCTGGTTCTAAGGCCCCTCCTCTCAACCATTCTGGGTTCCAAGGCCCCTCCTTTCTGCCATTCCTGGTTCTAAGGCCCCTCCTCTCAACCATTCTGGGTTCCAAGGCCCTCCCAGCACTGTCATTCTGGACTCTCCTACTCAAGTCCTTCCCGGTGCCCAAAGTTTAGCTGAGGTCCTGTGAAGCCATGGGTAAGCCAGCAGCCTTTGGTGCCTGGGCTTAGTGTTTCCAATAGGGGCCAAGCGGGCTGAGCTGGTCAGCGCTTAATAACCTAGCTCCCAGTGCACTTTTTACATTTAGCTTACATTACCACCATTTCCTCCTTCACTTTCCTAAGTCTAGACAACCCACAAAATGATAAACCAAGCTCTGATCTGTAGGTTTGTCAGTTTAGGAGGTGTGACTATAACACTGCAAATTTAACAATCAGTTCTCTAGAGCCATAGAGCAGACTGCAGCATACCACTGGCTCCCAGAAACTCCCTTCCCTTCCCTTGGGAGAAGGAGGATACAGCTAATGTTTGCCCCGCATGCCCAGGGCTCTCCTCCGACCTGCCTTGCTTCCCAAGAGTTGAGAAAATTACTGTTGCGTCAGAAGAAGTGAGGATCCCTGGAATGAAGCAGAAAACCTCCTTGGTGGTGACAAGTAGTAGGTATTTAAAAATCTACCTGATTCATTGATTGAGGGGCTAGCTAGCCCCCCCCCCCCAGGAGAACATTCTGAGGGATGGGCTAGGCCCCAGGAGATCACCCTGAGGGGTTTTGCTTTGTGGAAAACTCCCTGGCTCTGAAGTCCCTTTCAGTTCTTGATCTATGATTCTATGACCTGGGTTCCAATCCTGGCTCTGAAAGCTTACTGCTAGTGTTACTTTGAGTAAGTCGATTGATTTTATTGGGCCTCAGTTTCCTCATTTGTAGAACAAAGGGTCTGGACTAGGTAGCCTTTCTAAATCATAAGACTGTAGATCAAGAGCTGGAAAGACTTCAGAGGTCACCTAACCCAGCCCTCCCTCATTTTATAGATGAGGAAACTGAAGCCCAGGAGTGAAATGACTTGCCCAAGATCATAGAGGTAGCAAGTGGCAAAGGTAGGATTTGAACCCAGACCTCTGACTTCAAATCCAGTTCCCTCATCCCTTTTATTGATGAGCTAGTAGCAGCACAAAGTTTACATGGGCTGCTAGGTGACATGGTGGATAAAGTGCCAGCTTGGAGTCAGGAAGTCTCATCTCCCTGAGTTCAAACCTGGCCTCAGACACTTCCTAGCAGGTGACCCTGGGCAAGTCACTAAACCTTGTTTGCCTCAGTTTCCTCATCTGTCAAATGAGCTGGAGAAGGAAATGGCAAACTACTCCAGTATCTCTGCCAAGAAAACCCCAGATGGGACCACAGTGAGTCAGACATGACTGAACACCACCAGCAGCACTACATTTAAATATTGCCTATTTCCATCCAAAATATGAAGCTAAAGGGCGGCTAGATGTTGCAGTGGGCAGAGCACCAGCCCTGGAGTCAGGAGAACCTGAGTTCAAATCCAGCCTCAGACACAACACACACACAAAAACTAGCCGTGTGATCTTGGGCAAGTCACTTAACCCCAATTGCCCTCCAAAAAGCAAAAAAAAAAAAAAAAATGAACTTAGACAAGTAAACTGCTCACCCGGTTGCTTGTAGTGTAAGTTCCCATTTTCACAATTATTCCCCCAGCATGTTCTCTGCAATGTCTGTACCATGCATTTGTTGCAGGAATACAAGATATTTCTAGACTTTTAAAGCAGACAATTTTGACAATATTTTATCATTCTGAAAATCTCTCAGCTTCCCAAATATTCACTATTCTTTTTCATAGTTTCAGAGTTGGAATCTATTCCCCAGCAAGCATCAGATACCAAAAGAAAAGAAATACAGCATCAACCAAATGGACTGTAATTTTAAATTGAAGTGCAAATGTCGCTTAATTTCATTTGAGGAAATGATTTCTTTCCTTCAAGTTCTGTACCAAGAGGCCATGGTAATTTGCCCATAATTTAAAGGCTAAAAAGAAAATGTTTTCTATTGAATAACAAAGGTGGCCCATGAAATCACTGTTGTACCATGGAGTTATTGCAATGGGTTGAATCGAATCTCACAAATGAGGGCCGTTTTCTTATGTTTCAGAATCCAGCAGTCCTGAAAATCTTTGCTCTGTAACAGCTGGTGGAGAGGAGATTTCTGACATTCTTGACAGGACTCCCAAAATGCAACTTCAGGTCATTGAAGATGTTTCCCAAGCTTTGCAGTTTCTAAAGGTCCGCTCTTGATCTGACTGACATGGTTGTTCAGTCATTCTCAGTCATGTCTGACTCTCTGTGACCCCATTTTGGGGGGTTTTCTTGGCAAAGATACCAAAGTGGTTTGCCATTTCCTTCTCCAGCTCATTTGACAGATGAAGAAACTGAGGTAAATAGGGTTAAGTGACTTGCCTCTGGTCACACTGCTAGTGAGTGTCTGAGATCAGATTTGAACTCAAGAAGGTGAATCTTCCTAACTGTAGACCCAGCACTCTGTCTCCTTTGCCACCTAGTCCACCTGATATATACTTCATTTGAAGTTAAAAAAAAATGTCTTTCTAAAAATTACATTACTTTTCCCCTGCTATTTTAGGTCCTCTATTCAGCTCTTTTCACATTTGATATAAGAGAAAATGTTCTGACCCAAACAGAAAAATTTATTAAAGTGAAAACAAAATCTATATATTTTTAAAAAGTCACAGGTGAGGTGAATGCCTTCCTTCCTACAGATTTAAATAAAGAGCAAAATACAATTTTGTCCTTTATCAATGAGACCTTCCTACAAGAATGTCTTTTAAAATGTTTATTTCTGTAACTAAGCACTTGCTACTACTAGGAAATTAATGCTGCTGATCTCACTTTTCTTCCCACTCCCACCGCTCTGAGAAAGTGGGGCCATGAAGAGGTGGGCGTGAAAGGAGGCAGCTACCCTGATTTGACAGTTACCACTTAATTCCTGTACTTTGGTGTTAAGGAGTAAGTTTGAAAACTCTAGCCAACAAAAGTTTGGGTAATATTTTAGATTCTGAAGTGTCTGATCACAAACATTGCTGAAGAACACGGATGTTAAAAAGGATGGGGTTTTGTACTAGAGAAAAGCTTAGAGATTCCAAAAAGTGTCACCCAGTTTTGTTAAGTAGTTGGTCTGATATTTGAGTATGATATTTCAGTATGCTTAGGTATACACAGACAAAGAGATTTGAACTCTGCAGTAGGGAAAACAACCAAGTGTTAATGGCAACACTAATTCCTGTAAAGTGTGTACCTGAGGAAGTGATCTGAGCTTTAGTCATGATCATTCTACAATGAATCTTCTCAATCTGGGGTTTGCAAGTGCTTTGAGCTCTGGTGGTGACGTGTGACAGTGTTTGATGGGTTGTGAACTGGAATTATGGGTAAATTATCTCCCAGGAATCTCTGCTGAATTTTGAATCCCATTCTTCAGGGTTGTGGAGGGGAGCTGGCAGAACCAAAACACGTATATCAGAGTATCTTTGGAAACTTCTCAGTTTGGGCCAAAAATGTTTCTTCGGGTATCATAAAACAGTCCTAGGCATTTGTTAGTGAAAATGGAGAGAGACAGAGACAGAGAGACAGAGACAGACAGAGAGACAGAGACAGACAGAGACAGAGAAAATAATGGGTTCAAGTTATATTGAATTTGAATAACAAGTTCACAGCTCTCCTTTTTAAGGATGGTTGTAACTTCCCCATCTGTGAAAAATTGAGCTCATACCTGTATTTGTAATCCATCTAACTTTTTCCTTTCCATTACTTTCAGGTTTGTTTTTTTTTTAGCAATAGGGGTTAAGTAACCTGCTCAAGAGTTACATGGCCAGTTATTTCTGGGTGTGGTGCTAAGTATCTGAGCCCAGATTTGATCCCCAGGTCATCCCGACACTGGGGCCGATGCTCTTACTTGCTGAGCCACCTGGCCGCCCCTAAGCAATTGGGGTTAAGTAACTTGCTCAAGGTTACACGGCCAGGTGTTTCTGTACTTTCAGTTTTCTTATTGTGGATCAGCAGTAGATCCAAAGGCACAGCAGTTCTTTGGGTTGAGGGGTGGTCCCCTCTGAGCCTCAGTTTCCCCATCTGCTGAGGAGCCTCCAGCTGTAGTCCAGGCTTTTAGAAGGGCCTCTCCACACTGCCTCTTATGACCTTTTCTCTCTTCATCCCCAAGTGGGCTCATGAAGGGTCAGACATGACCAAACAGTAACAATACCTGACCCCAGGAGGCAGGTGACTTCCTCCTCCTCCTCTCTTCCCTCCTCCTCTCTTCCCTCCTCCTCTCTTTCCTCCTCCTCCTCTCTTTTCTCCTCCTCCTCTTTTCCCTCCTCTTCCTTGGGCTCTGCTGATACAAAGACAATGGGGCTTAGGGAGGCTCCCTTGGAGTCCTGGGTAATGGCAGTGCTTCAGACTGAAGCCCCACTTTACACTTTCACATACAATCCTCCTTTCTCTCCTTGCATATTGAAACTCTTCAATTTGTTAAATTCACAATAAACAAAGACATCTTTTTTAAAAGGTTGTATTTCTGCCAGCAGTTGATAAAGGCTGGGAAGGATTCACAGCTGCTGGGACCAGCTGAAAGAGGTCGAGAGGTCTTTTGCCTGGAACATAGTAGGCACGGTATCTGGTACATAGTATGTGCTTAATAAATGTTGATGAATTCATTGATTGATTGGATGAAATGCCCCCCCCCCCCAGCTACCCTTCTGCCTGAACATGCCCTCTGAGGTCTGGCAGGACATTTTCCTCAGTTTCCTCTGGAGCAATGGATATGGGCCTGCTTCTTGGCAAGGGCTGTGAGACATCCTCAAAGCCTCCAAAAGAGGGAGGGAGGCCTCCAGGGCCAGTGGGAAGGCTCTTACCAGGCATGAGGACTGTTCTGGGTATGGGCTGCTGGGAGAAACTGGAAGTGTGATCGCTGGGGCAGCAGAGACCCTGACCTAGGAGATCTGGGATGAGATCTGGCTTCATTCTTGTAATTCAATTGAACTGGAGTGGCCATAGTGCTGGGCATATAGTCAGAAAGACCACAGTTCTGCCATTGATTCCCAGCGTGACTTTGGGTAAGTCACTTTTCCTCTGGGCCTCAGTTTCCTTATCTGTAAAATGAGAGGAGCAGACTTGTCGGCCTTTAAGGCTCCTTCCACTGTTATGATCCCAAGTCACTGCCTTTCTCTAGGCCTCAGTTTGCTCATCTGTCAAAGGAGAGGACTGGTTTAAATCAGGGCTGGGGAACCTGCAGCCTGGAGGCCACAAATCCCCTTCATAAAAGGATTTGTTCTGTCAAACTTGGATCCATTCAAAAGGCTGCACCCAAGGACTTAGAAGGCCGCATGTAGCCTCGACGCCTCAGGTTCCCCACCCCTGATCTGAATGTTGGTCCCCCTTAGCTCTAAAGCTAAGATCCCATGAAGCCCAGGACCTGACTCCACAAAGAACAGCCCATTGGCCTTTCCTGCTCTGGTCTGTGCTCCTTGAATGGTTACCTCATTCAGCCTTTGAGCACTAGGTGGCGGTAGAGAGCCAGTGTAGACCAACCCACTGGGCAGCTCCTTTGCTGCTACAGTTTTCGCCTGCCATCCAGGCTGTGTATAAGCACCTACTGTGTGCCAGGTACTGTACATACAATTATAGTCCCAAGTACTCAGATTTAAAGCTGGAAGGAGCCCCTCATTTGACAGGCCAAAGTCCCCTGGGTAGGCTGGGTCTTCCTAAGTCCAAGCCCCGCCCTCTATACACATTCACACACCAGAGATATAAATCCATGTTTCTTACAGCTTTTGGAGGTAGCTTCCCACTTGGTATCTCCTTAGAGGCTTATAGACTCTTTAGGTGGGTTGGTAGTGAAGTATCATTAACCCATTTATCAAATGAGGAAAGTGAAGTCCCCAAAGCTGGGCAGAGCCAGGGCTACAGCTTGGGCAGAGGCACCTGAGTCTGGGCCTGTTCCTCTGGGGGCCACCCTGCCCTTTGTCTGCAGTTCTCTCCCTTTATGTCCTCTGGTGGCACAGACTCTGAGGGGGGGAGGTGGTCTGAAGGCTGGACTAAATTCAGTCTGTGTACGAGGTCCAAGGCCTGCTGCTCCTCTGGGAATGGATGGAAAAGGTGCTGGGGACCTAGTTCCTTAATTGTCTCTTTCAGTCCTTACAGGGATTCAGCTGGGGGTCCCCCAACCTGGCCTGGAGCCTCTCTTTGCGTTGGGCAGGATGCTTGTCCACACCAGCAGGGGAAGTACCAGGACCTGGGCACTGAGGCCTGAGGACATTCCAACCAGCCCAGCCCAGCCCAAGCCCTGCCTCTGGCTTCCTCTAGCTCCCCCTGCTCCCTCTCCCCAGCCCAACCCTTCCCTGCCTTGGAGCTTGCTCCCAAAGCCCCGAGGCCAGGCTCACCAGGCATGGTAGACAGGGCTTGGTAGATAGAGGGTGGTCCTGTCCAAGACTTCTTGAAAGTACTAGATCTTTCTCTAGATATCTGAGAGATAGTACTTCCTTCCATCCATCACTCCTGAAGCAAATCTTCCATGAGTGAGGGGTCTCCAGATCAGGGGCATTTGTGGCAGAAGAAAAAATCAACATGACCTCCATCCTGGAGAGCTGCTCTCCTTTGTGTTTCATGCCTCTAAATGATTGTAAACAAATCCCTCTCCTGGGACTTTGGGGTGCAGGCCCTTCCTACACCTGTGAGCAACGACAGAAATGCGCAGCTGTTTAATAAAAGCCGTGTGTTGGAGAAATGGAGTCATCCAGACAGGACTTCTCCCCTTGGCATTTGTGGGGCCACCACCCTCCTCCTTCCTCCCTCTCCAGTAGTGCCTCAGAGCAGAAAACTCCCCTTTCACTCAATTTACTCCAAGGACTTTGCTGAGGTTGTCAAAGGAGAGGCCTGGGCCTCTGATTCTGTGGTCAGGGGATGAGTTCAAATTCCTGACTGCCATTTACTGTGTTACACTGGCCAAATCAGGTCTTCTCCCTCCTTGTCTGCAAAATGAGGGGAGTTGGCTGGGTTACCTCTGACCTCTCCGGCTACAGGACAACCAAACCACCAAGTTATAGACTTGGAAGGCAGACTCTTTGACCTCCAGCAAGTTATTTCACTGCTCCTCCAGCCTCAGTTTCCTCCTCTGTTAAGTGAGGAGGTTGGGCTGGAGGCTTCTCAGCTCCCTTCCCCGGCAGCATCTGGGATCTCCCACAATCCCCAGGGCCAGGCTCAGCCTCTGGGCTACATCAAAGAGCCAAAAGGAAGGGCTCCCAGGGCAGCTGGCCTTGCCAGGCTGGGGGGCTTCCTGCCTTTAGCAGCCCCTTGTCAGAACTGACACCTTCTTGCCCAGCCCCAGTCACTGGGGCCCACATGCCTCCATCAAAGGAGACTCTTGTTTGGGGAAGGAACCAGGCCACACAAGCATACACCTGGGCAGACTCCAGAGCATGGAGGCTGGGGGATGGGAGCCAGGAAAGGCAGAAGGGCTCTTGCTTTTCCTTTTTAGGACTTCTGTAAGTCCAGGGAGCACCGTGTCCCCTTCACAGTCCACAGAGCTAGATGGAACTAGCAGCCACCTTGTCCAAGGTCTTCATTTTTACAGAGGTGGAAACTGAGGCCCGGGAGGTTGAGACTTGTCCAAAGTCATACAGGTGGATAAGGCTCTCAGAGCCGATTTTAGGAATCCCACTCCCACCCCGAGAAAGGTGGAATCCAGACTTCAGGCTAAGACCTTGTTTGTTTCCAAATAGGGTTTTCATATCATCCCAATTTTGTCTTCTTACAAACCCCCAAGAACTGAATCTCTTCTTTGATGATAGGACAGTCCCTCCATCCCCCACCATGCTCAGAATACTTGTAACAAAGAAAAGTGTTACATCAATGCCCTTTTTGATACATTGTTGTCACTTCCCAGAGCCATCCCCCTTCCTTCCTCAGGGGCCATAAAGCCATCTCTTGTAACAAAGTAGTTCGGTGAGTGAAACTGACCACCCCCAGGCCCTTACTGACAAAGTATACCACATTTCCCACCTATGGGCCACCACCTCTCAGCTTCACCATTGGACACTGCAGTGACCAATGGTCAGATGCTTTTCTGTGTCATGTAGAAAAAGAAAAATCTGTTAAGTGCCAACAGCCATATGGAGACCTGACACTGTTTCTTTCCCCGTAGACTCTCCCACTTCTGTGCTGAGAGGAGGGGTGGCTGTATCATTATCTGTTCTTTAGAACAGAAATGGCGGGGGGACATCCTGCCCCATCATTATTCCAACTTTGTCTTCTATTTAGTGATTTTTTTAAACTTATGTTGGTTTAGTCATTGCTTTTCTTTGTTATTTCTTATAATATAAATTATATTTATATTCAAATGTTGGACATATTAGTAACAACAATAACAGCGGATGTTAAATTTTGCCAACTATGTTGTTTACATTACATTTGCTCCTTCCCATCATCCTGACAGGTAGGTATTCTTATCCCTCTTCTACAGGAAAATTGAATTCAAAGAAGCAAGTGACTTCCCGGGATTGTATAAGCAGGAAGTATAGAAGGGTGCATTTAAATCCATTTCTTTCTGACTAAGCCCACTGCTCTATCCATTAAAATACATTATAAGCCGCATCCACATTCTGACAACCAGTCGTGGTTCCAAATGCCTTTTTTTAAAAATTCAAATACACTCTCAAAGGACTTGGTGTAGTTCAGTGGAAGGAGGTCTGAATGAGGTCTCAGAGGCACTGGGTTAAAATTCTCCCTTTGGTACTTATTACCATAATGACCCTAGGTGAGTCCCTCCCACTCTCTGAACCTCAGTTTCCCCTGCCAGCTCAAAATCTTCAAAGCTAAATCTACATGAGAGTTAGAAGGGGACATAGATATCATCTAGTAAAGTAGCTCTCACACTTTGTGGTCTCAGGTCCCCTTTACCCTCTAAAAAATGATTAAGGATCCCCAAGAGCTTCTCTTTTTATGTGGGTTATATCTATTGATATTTAACATAGCAGAAATTATAACACCTACATTTTAAAATATTGATTTCAAATGACAACAATGAAACCATTGCATGTTAACATAAATAATTTATTTTATGATAACTAGAATTTCTGAAACAAAAGACTTCATGAGAAGAGAGGAGATGTTTTATGCATCATTGCAAATCATGTTAATATCTGGCTGGATTCTCCCATCTGCTTCTGCATTCACTCTGTTTGGGTTTGTTGTTTTGGTTGAAGTCTATGAAGAAAATATGGTATTTTCCATATTTATGTAATTTATGGAAATTATCAAAATATTCCACAGGTATGCAGTTGGAAAAGAGAGGAGTATTTTAATGGGCAAATACTGTCTTAGCATTGTTAATGAGAATAGTTTTGACATCAAGAAACCCTTGAAAGGTCTCAGGAACTCCCAGGGGTCCATGGACCACATTTTGGAAACTGATGCTCTAGACCAACCCTCTCAGTTTAGAGGAGGGGAAATTGAGGCCCAGGAAATGGAAAGGACTTGATCAAGGTCACATAGTAAAAAGTAAAAGCAGGATTTAAACCCAGGTCCTTTGAGTCAAAGTTCCTCATTCTTTCCCTTACTCCATACATTCTTCCTGTATTAAGGAAAGTGAAAATGAAGGACCAGGACTCCATCTTCAGTAAGGCCCTTCCCCTCCAGGAAGATCCCCATTCACCTTTTCCTTCCCCCACCCCACAGGCCAGCCTTGGGTCAGGATCTCTCATACCTCCACCCCTACCCTCTTCTGCTGGGCTGCCCTCAAGGTGTGGGAGGGTCAAAGATCTGACGGTCACTACGGCTGCCAGGAAGAGGAGGGAAGTCAAAGTTCTGGGAAGCAGCTACCCTCCCCTTCTTCCACACTCCTGGGGGCCCAACAGGCTCTAGCCCCAGGCCTTTACTGGATTTTAAGGAAGGCCCAATCAAGAAGGAGTCCCTTTTGTTGGCCCAAGGTTCACTTTGCCCTCGAGTCTCCATTACAAAAGAATGTCCAGCTGCGACAGGGTGAGGAACTTTTCATGCCTGCTGGTATGCAGCAGGAGATTAAATAATTTGCCTAAGGTGATGCCTCTGGATGGCGGCGCAAAGTCCGGATGCAACGTGTTCACCCCATTGCACCAAGTCATGTCCCACCCCAGGGGAACTAGAGAAGTTTCTGCTCTCAAGGCCATTAGGGTCTAGTGGAGGAGAAAAGGACTGGACAGTCAGAAGGTCCCCACTGGCTCCCCTAAGGTCCTAGCCACCGAAAGCCTGGCAGCCTCCCCAGAGGAGTCCTCTGCACCTCTCCCGAATCTGGCCCCTTTGTTTTTACAGTAGAGGCTACAGAGGCCCAAGGGCCAGACAGTTACAGCTGGGGGGACACAGGGGCAATGAAACCAATGCCCCCATTTTACGGATTAAAAACCTGAAGGTGAGAGAAGGGAGGTCACAGTGAGAGGAAAAGGTAAAAATCTGGCTGGGGCCAGCAGGAAGGTGTCCAAATGGGTAGAGCACTGGGCCTGGGGGCAGGAAGACCTGAGTTCAAATATGGCCTCGGACACTTACTAGCTGTGGTATCTTGGGCAGGTCACTTACCTCTCTCTCAGTTTCCTCATCTGTAAAATAGGGACAATAATAGAATCTGCCTCCCAAGGCTGAGGTGAGGTTCTGATGAGATCTATGTGAAGCACTTAACACAGTACTTGGCACACAGTAGGTGTTATAGAAATATTAGCTTTCATTATTATTATTACAAATTCGTAACTCCATGAGCATAAACACACACACATCCAATCCCACCCTCAAATTCGAAATGTTTAATTGTTTCAACTAGAAATGGCTGGTCAAACAGTGATCATCAGAGCTGTAGAGCTGGGAAACTGAGCTGGAGCTGGGGGCAGGAACTAAAGGGGCTTGTGAGTTTGGCTGTTGTGCAGTATGTCCCAGGGCTGGAGACAGGGGAAGGGCGCCATCAGTAAGAGGAGCAGGGTCATCAGTGGGTCAGATGAGCCCCAGGAAAGGCCTTCCAGACCCCAGCCCACACTGCTCCCCCAGTCCCCTCCCACCACCCATATCCTGAGACCAAGCCTGCCCCGTAAAACTTCTATTTATTCTTCTTTCAAATGAGAGTATGAACTCACCCACCCAAACCTGGACATTTCAGTATACAATGAATCAAAAAGGCTGGATATGGAAGTCAACTTTCTCTCAGTTTTCAGAAAGCAGCTCTAAAATTTCAGACGAGGAATACAATAATTGCCACTTCTGAGCTTATTTCTGTTCCCTTCTGTGGGCTTTTTAAAGTTTTGTGCTTTGTACCTTCTTTTTGTGTGCATCATTTGCTCTGCCCCCTCCCCCTAGAGAAGCAAATACATCTTAGGTTCTTCCACCTCACTGCAAAAACCGCACCAGCACACCTGAGGTCACAGGGCCACAGACTCGCAACTGGATGTGGTCTTCTTGGTTACTGAATCCAGCCCCTTCATTTTGCAGATGACACCACCAAGGCCCAGAGACCAAGTGACTTGGCCAAGGTCACCTCAGACAGGGGCAGAGCCAAGTCATTGGGAAGGGATGACTGTGACCCCATCTCATTTTCGAGCCAATGAACCTCTTTGAAGACGAACAAGACTCATTTAGGACCAGATCCCATCAGTTTAGCGCAGGTGTCCTTAGACTTGTCTGTCCTGGATCCCTTGGGTAGTCTGGCCACCCTATGCCGTAGCACTAGTCATCTACCACCCCCCCACACACACGTCCCCATTTTCCAACCCTCCCTTATCTTAGTTCCTTTCGGGGGACTGCTTCCGAATGATCCAGTCTATAGCTGTTGGTACGCTGTCTCCCCTTACCCCCCTTTTTTTTGCCTTTTCTTACATCCCTAATGCTTAGCCCAGTGCCTAGCACATAGTAGGTGTTTAATAAATGCTTGTTGATCAGATATCTGGGGAAGCCTACACACCCCTTCTCAGAATCGTGTTTTTGAATAATTGAAGGAAATACTCGATTTCTATTGAACATTAGTGAAAATTTTTTCCCATCCCATTTCACAGATCCCCTAAAGGTTCCATGGAACCCACGTTGATTCTTTGATTTAGAAGGACCGTAGAGGCCATTGAGGGCAACTTCCCATCCCCCATTTTACAGAGGAAGAGACTGATGAGATCTCACAACCTCTGAAGTCAGAATTCAAGCCTCTCCCTCCCTCACGACCCTTTCTTGGAGTAATAGAAAAACACTGGGCATGGGGTCAGAAGACCTGGGATCTTCTTCTAGCTCTACCTCTGTGATATTGTACAGGTCACCTCCCTTCTGAGGCCTCAGTTTCTTACTGTGTAAAACAAAGGGTGGCCAGGAGGATGCCTAAAGATCAAAGGGTAGAAGGGGGTCAGATATCCATAGATCCTGTGGGCTTGAGTTCTGGCCAGGGGCAGGAAACCTTCAAAGTCCCACTTAATTTGCACATCAAACCCCACCATCCTCTCTAAAGTAAAAGGCTTCTCCATCAAATCTCACTTGTCTAAGGGGAGCTGGGCCCCTGTCCATCCCCCACTGCCTTCTTTAAGAGAATTCTGCACAACTGGACAACCACGTGGTAGGGGAAGGTCCAAGATCGACCTTTACTTAAAGAAGATTCCAAACCCAAAAGGGTGAATAAGTTTCATATTCATTTTATTATTCCAAAGTCTCTTTCACAACACCAACTTATGGCCCCTAAGACAGTTATCCCAGGGCCAAAGATGTTGGGTAAAACAAACCAGGCCGCCATGTTTGAATCCTGGTTAGTGTTCAAGTCCTTCTTTGGAGAGATTTGCAATGGCAGGACTTCACTGAATGCTCAAAACCTCCCCCCCTTTGAGTTAGCCCATCCCTGCTCCCTACCTGTGTTGGCAAACTCCCAGAATCCTTGTACAGAGACACACACAGTTCTCTGGGCCTCTATCTTGGGAAGAGCACAGAGATAGGCACAGAATGCAGTAAGTTTCAAGGCAGAGGTTGGCCCTTCCTGGGCATCCCAAAACAAAGGTAGAAGCGCTGGACCTTGCTACTAAGTAAGGCTGGAGGGATGCTGTTACAGTCTGAGACCCTATGAATGCCTCCTCCCAGGGGGCTTCCTCCAGCAAGACATTGTTTTCTCTGAGCTAACGCTGAGCATTAAAATTTCAAAAAGATAACATTTGGTTCCAACATATTCACAACATCCCTTGTGTAGGAAATAAGTGCTGAGTCTTTCAGTGTTTCCTCAACCAAAGACACATATCCAATGATGAATACAATTTCTTAAGAGGACCAACCACACTCCCAAAGCCTATACGCTCCATTTTTTTTTTATTAAAAGAAAAATGTCTTAAAGTTGGTAGTACCCTAAGATATACTATTTCAAAGTCTGCCAAATGCAAACCACTCAAAAGGCTCTTTTCTCACCAAGTCCCCTGCCCTGGGGGGGGGTGGCATTGTGTGTCTCCCCCTTTTCTTTTCCACTTTCTCTAGCCTTGCCCTTCACTAATGGCAGGAAAAAAGAACATAGGACCCTATCCATCAGTAGACTTTTAATGGGTGGGGCCTTTGCCATTACCCTCTACCTCCCTCAACTCAGCACAAAATAGGTACTGTTTGTTGACTGACTAAATAAGTGACTAGTAAGTAAATACCAAGCCTTGGCTGGGATTTTGTGTGCTTCCTTCTCTAGGACACTTGGGTGATGTGTAAAATTAAGTCAGTTCACAGGTTTCTAAGTTTCCCAGTTGCCCCAGACCACAGCCCCTTGTCTGATGCCCTATCACAAGCAGAAAAAGGTAGCAGACTCCTAGACCTTGACTTTGGGGTGGTGGTAGTAGGAACTAACTTTAAACCGGGCCCTTTTCTGGGCTGCTACTGGTCCCCTATTCCCTCCCCCCCAAGAAAAAGGTGGAACCAAGAAAAGCTAAAGAAAAATATACAAAATGAAATGCCCCCAACACACAAAGGGCATAGGGGGAGTTCAACTGTACAGGCCTATCAAGCCTCTGGCCACCTATTCTGCATGTCTGCAATCTCAGATCCTGGACAGACAGAGGGACACACAGATCTAGGATCCAGTCAATGTGTACAGCCCAGACCTGTAGCAGGAGGCCAGGGAAAGGAAGGAGGAGGAGCGGGAGGGAGAGAAGAGGGAAGGGGAGCCAGCCAGGTTCATCCCATCCCCCTTGCACCCATGAGGCAGCTCGGGGAGCTCCCCTCCCTCAGCTCATCACCAAGGTCTCCACATGCACTTGGAAACAGCAGAGGAAGCCAGGCCACTGGGGATGCAGAGGGCAGCATCCAGCCCTTCCTGGGCCACCTGGCTCAGTTCTACCTCTGAGGCTTCTTCGAGGTCAGAGCAAATGTCCTCACTAGGTGACAAGGACAGAGGGCTGGGTAGTGGGGACAAGGGGCCCCCAGGGGAGCCCAGGCCATCTCCCCCAGGCCACAGGCCACCCCCAGGTCCAGCAGCTGCAGCCTCCCCCAGAACATCTCCCAGCAGGGCTTGGAAGCTGGCACCTTCGTTGAGGGGCATGGACTCCAGCAGGTGGTTGAGGAGCTCAGCAGCAATGGCAGCATCAATGCCTGGGCAGGTAGAGACGAAGGTATGTACCTCATGCATGCACTGAATGTAGCCTGCTGTAAAGCGTTCACTGGCCTCCCGATGGAGCTTGTCTGATTCTGCAGGCAGGCACAGGAGAAAGACAGGCTCAGAAAGTGAGAAAGACAGAGGGGAAGAGCGTGTGTGTGTGCGCGTGTGCACACACACACACACGGCCTCCCTCTACAGGCAGGGAAAGGAGCTTGAAAGCCAGCCTCGATTCCCCCCCGCCCCCCCCAGGGGCCTGGGTCTCACTGATCAGCCAAGGGCCATGGTGGAAGAGAGAGGGAGGAGAAGCTTCCAGACTCAGTCAGCTGACAAGTCTCCATTAGCACTCCCCTACACTGCATGCAAGGCTCCAGACCAGGCTCTGCAGCGCAAAGACAGAGCTAGAACTGTCCCTTGTATTTAAGGAGCAGCCATCCCACCCATCCCACCCTCAATCAACTTACAAGCTTTTTTTAAAGCATCTACTCCAGGTCAGACCCTGGGAATACAAGGTCAGAAGCAACACCCTGCATGCCTGCCTGCTCTCAAGGAGTTTACAATCTATCAAAGACATGACGTGCATATAGAGATAGATCTGAACAAAACACCTGCAAAAGAGATGGGGGGGGGGGGGGGGGGGGGGGGGGCATGAGTGCACATGGTTCCTGAGTTCAGCCTTGAGGAAGCTTGCAATTCCAAGGTGCTGAGTGAGGAGGGCTAGTGAGCCCAGCTCAGCCTCAAGCCATGCCCTTAAAACCTGCCTGCTCCACCATCCCTAACAAGTGGTCTTCCAGCTTTGGCTTGGAGACCCCTACCAACAAGCAACTCGCTACTCGCTATAACCTTGGAGATGGGGGTCAGGGGGAAAGGAGAGGTAGCCATTGGAAGGAAGGAGGAGGAAGCCAGGAAGGTCTGCCCATATTCTAGTGGAGAGAGTTAGAGTCTGATGCCCTGGGTCCACATCTGGATTCTGCCCCTCAACAGTCTGCAGTTTTGGATGTTTGGAGAGCGCTTCTCTCTGGGCTTCTGAAGATGGAGGTGAGAAGTTTGGACTGAGTGAGTGGCCTTGGAGGGCCCTTCCAGATCTAGATCTGGGACCCTATAACCCCTAGCAAGTAGCCCAACCTTTCTGGACCATTTTCTCATATGAAAAACGAGGGCAGAGGCTGGGCTAGGTCAGCGCTCCTTGCTTGTGGTCTGTCAACTTATTCTTATAAAAAAAATGTCAATAACTGTATTTCAGCATAATTGTACTCATATGGATTTTTATGTGCTTAAAAACTGGATTTGAGGTGGGGTCTCTAAAGCTTCCCCGGACTGCCAGTGGGGGCCATGGCACTAGGGGGTCTCCGGGCCGGTCCAGTTCCAGATCTCCGATCTGACAAAGGGGCTGAAATAAGGAAGTAATTAAGTAACCTGCCCATCGATGGGTCAATCATTCTCAATGGACAAGCATTTCTTAAGGGCTGAGTTGGGAATGCAAAGCAAAAGCAGAACCTTCCCCTGCCCTCAAAGAATTTACATTGTAAAATGTACATTTGACTAGAAATCAGAACACTCATCAGAAGGGAGCTGGAAATCTAGGACCCCGGGATCTCAGCGCCTAGAACAGAGCCTGGCCTCAAGCTCCCCCACCGACTTCGAAACAGGTGGTTAAGGGGAAGGCGAAGGCTGTGGCCGAGGCGCCTGGGCATCCCTGGGCACCAGACTGCTGGGCTCTGAGAAGCAGGCCAGCTCCCACTCTGGGGCAGGGATGAAGTGGGTACTGAGGGGTGTGGGGAAGGGGAGCCCTCCCAAGCATAGTGAAGGCCAGAAAGCAGGGGCTGGGGGCTCACTCACCCAGCGACCGGCTCTGAAGGACGCCCTGCACCCGCTTCACCGTAAGCTCGAGCACCTCAGCGTTCTCCATCTTCATCTGAAACTAACAGGGGCCAGAGGAAAGGGAGGGAACCAGGTAAGCAGCTGGGGGCGGAAATGGGCCGGGGCAAGGCCAGTCTCGGCCTGAGTCTCGGTCTCTTCCCACTCTCCCTGACCATCCATCCCTCCTCGGGGCCACCCCCGGACTGGTTACCTCGGCGTCAGCCAGGATCAAGCGCAGTTCTTGTAGACTCTCGTTTATTCGGGCTCTCCGCTTCTTCTCTACTAGCGGCTTTCTGGCCTGGAGGGAGAGAGAGAGGGAGGGGGAGACGCAGTGAAGCCCCCCCGCACCCGAGGCCGGGCTGGAGGAACCCCTGCTCCCGCCCCGGCTGTTTCTGGGCCAGAGGGCCTGGGTTCGAATCCCACCTCTGTGGTGTGCCCCTAGCAGGCTCCAGGACCGAAAGCCGGGACTACCCTAGAGGATCTCCAAGCGCCCTTCCAGCCCGGTGGGGTGGAGGTGGGAGCCCCCTCACCTTTCGGTCTCCCTTCGCCTCCCAGAAATCTTCCTCCTCCCGCCCGGAGCGGCTTCGGCTGGGCCGGAAAGATGGGGCCATGACTGGCAGCCGGGCGGACGGCGAGACAGACGGACGAAGCGGACGGAAAGACCGGACCCCTCCCCGAGCCCAGGAGGCTTTTGTGGCGAGAGCCCGAGCTCTGCTCGCGGGCGCCTGGGGCAGTGGGGATGGGCCTGGGGGTGGGGCGAAGACCTGGAGGGGCGGGGACCTGGGCGGGGAGAGGGGGGTCGGAGGGGGGAATGGGGGGGCAGGGGGAGGGGCGGGGCGAGAGGAGGAAAGGAAGAGAGGCAGGGGGCGGGACGAGAAAGGGGAGCGGTAAGGAAGGAGGAGGAGGAGGAGGGAAAGGGGGAGGGTAAGGGAGAGACGAAGGGGAGGTGGGACGGAGGGAATTGAAGGAGTCAGAGGCGGAGGGGGAACGAGGAAGGAGGGATGGGCTGAAGAGAGGAGAAGGGGTGAGGGGCGGGACGGGCAGTTGTGACTTGGAAAGAAGGAGAGCTGCAATGCGCCCCTGGAACTACTAGGACCCCCCCC